>NC_092053.1:14869045-15174638 GCF_003086295.3 Arachis hypogaea | reverse complement strand
AGCTGGCAAGGCTTCGACAAGATGCCTTTGTCGGCTATCTGTTGGTACACCTCAACGATCGGGGCCGTCTGAGGGGTATAGTTTGTGAACTTTCCTACTCGGAGAAATGGTTTGAAGGGTTTAGTCGGCCCTCTGTCCCTGGCATGCTCTTTGGGCCTTTCCCCGTTCCCGGGCTGGCGACTAGGAAGATGGGCGGGCTGCCATTTGTTGGCCGCCACCACTTGGCTGACCTTCTCGTCGTTGATGTACTCTCTCGCCACATTCTGAATTTCCTGCATGGTCTACATGGGCTTGGTAGTGAGGTGTTTTTTGAAGTCTTCATTCAACATCCCGTTTGTCAGACACAGGCTGGCCACCGAGTCGGTCAGGCCGTCAATCTCCAGGCATTCGTCGTTGAACTTGTCAAGATACTTCCTGGTCGGTTTGTCGCTTCTTTGGGTCACCCCTAGAAGGTTGATCGGGTGCTTGGCTTTGACAATGCGCGTGGTAAATTGTGCTAGAAAGGCACGAGTTATGTCTGCGAAAGTCGTCACGGACCCTTGAGGGAGAGCGTTGAACCATCGGATTGCCGGTCCTGCCAGGGTCACAGGAAAAGTGCGACATCTCACCTCGTCGCCCACACCCTCCAGGTTCATCCTGGCCTCAAAGGCCGTTAGGTGCTCCTGGGGGTCCTGGGTTCCGTTGTATCTCATGTCCGTTGGTTTGTCGAAATGTTTCGGTAGTTGGACCTTAAGAATGGAGTGATGAAAGGGGGTTGCTCCCATGATTACGGGGTGTCGTCGCCTTCTTAGCCTCTCCCTGCTCTCTTCTCGATCTTCCTCCTCCGCGTGTCTCGCTAAGGGCCGGGTGTAGATTATGGGGTCTTGTTGTCTCCTCGGTACTTCCCTGCTTTCCCCTTGGCCTCCCGACTCCGTGTGTGTTGGAGGGATCGGGAGCCCGCTGTACGCCTGGAGCGGTTCCTCCGGGGGCTTCTTCCTTGAGTTTTCCTTCTCCTTTGAGGAGACTGGGCAAAAGGTTGACTCAGGCCGGGCTGGTAATGTTTCCTAGTAGCCAGCTCCCTCTCCAGGTTTTGTACCTTATGGAGCAACTCTTGCATTATTCTCGCGCTGTCGCTTTCCGTTCCTCCGAAAAGACGTCTTTTTCGGGGGTGGGAGGAAGTCAAGGAGACTACCCTACTGGTTCGGTGAGCATTCTCCTCTACGCGCGGTTCGCCTCTCTCTTGCCATTTTACTGGGCCCAATAGAAAATCTATTCAGGCAAGGTCCCCACAGACGGCACCAATGTTCGGTGTGTCGGTTCCTCAATGGGTCGGAGGTGCTGCGTATGCTAGGGACAGGGGACCTGGATCCGAGTCGCTTATGCATGATAGGGCCTCCTGGGGAACGTGGAAGGGAGAGGACTGGAGTTTCACGATTTTTCGGGTTGACGAGGTAGTGAGGGGTGAGCCACCTGCAAAAGGGACTCTGACGCTCAAGTCAAAATCCATACAAGGCGGCAAAAAAAAAGTGGAGTTAGGTGACGTACCTTGGGAGAAGAGTAGGGCCCTCCCCTTACAGTGGCGGAGCTTCACTAAGACAATGGGGACTATGGCCCCCCAAATATTTTATAGAACTAAAACTTTGACCATTTATTTTGTTTGATACAAGTTGTTTAATTGGTTATTATTTTTGTTGTAAGTTTTCTACAAGCTCTTGGTGTTGGGTTCAAAATTTACTACAAACATATTCTCCTTTTTGTATATATATATATATATATATATATATATATATATATATATATATATATATATATATATATATATATATATATATATTCTTTTCTTTTTACTTTTAAGGTCAACAAATTTTCATTTTTTCATTTTTATTTTTTATGTTTATAATAAGAGAAAATTCTACTCCCCTCCCATGCGAGATACTAAAATGACACTCCCCTCCCCTCTATTTTATAAATGTACATTTCTCTCCCTTCTAACTTTTAAAAAACCCCATCTTTAATCCATTTTAAACTTTTTGTGTTAACTAATGTTAACTTTATCCATTTTTTAAGAAAAAATAAATTATTTTTAAAAAAAAATACACATTAACAAAATTTTATTTTTTATTATTAAATTTTACTTACCAAAATATCCTTTAATAAATTATTCTTTTATTGATTAAATTGTATCTTTTTAAAAATTTAATAATTATATTATTTTTTTTCTAAAATATCCTTCAATAATTTTTAATTATTAAATTATAATTTTACCAAAATTTTCGTTAATAATTTTTTATATTTTACTATTAATTTTTCGATATCTATATATATTATTTTAACATAAAATAAAAAATTTTAGTAAAATTATTTTTCAATATCAATATATATTAATTGTTATATATATTAACAGTGGTAAGATTTTTTTATTTAATGTTAAAATAATATATATTGATATAAAAAAATTAATAGTAAAATATAAAAATAATTGTTAACAAAAATTTTGGTAAAATCATAATTTAATAATTAAAAAATTATTGAAGGGTAGGTATCTTAGAAAAAATAATTTAATTATTAATTTTTTTAAAAGTATTTTAATAAAAATACAATTTAATCAATAAAAAAATAATTTATTAAAGGGTATTTTGGTAAGCAAAATTTAATGATAAAAAATAAAATTTTTGCTAATGGGTATTTTTTCAAAAAATAATTTATTTTTTCCTAAAAAATGGATAAAATTAATATTAGTTAATACAAAAAATTTTAAAATGGATTAAAGAGGAGGTTTTTAAAAGTTAGAAGGGAGGAGAATGTACATTTATAAAATAGAAGGGATGGAAGTGTCATTTTAGCATCTCGCAAAGAAGGGGAGTGAAATTTTCTCTTATAATAAAAAGATAATCTTATTATTTTAAAGTATCATGAACTAAATAAAATTCAACTATCAAATAATAAATAATATAAATAAATGATTTCATACTATTTTTTTAATTTCAATGTTTTATATAACAAAATTATTTTTCAACTAAATTATAAAATAGATAAACTATATATATATATATATATATATATATAAATATTTATTAAAATAAGTCTAATATTTTATTTTTTTATATCACTACTATCTTTAATATGTTGCACAATATAGTAATTAGTATCATAATATCAAATAAAAAAAAGTCTTATTATATTTTAAGTTTGTCATTTTATATTTTTTATTGATCTTCAATATTTTTTGAAAAAAATTAATTTGGACAAAAAAATTATATATTTAATATAGTTTTAGATGCTATTATGTTAATTATAGTTTTTTAATAATTTATTTCTACAATTATAAATTTATAATAATTTAAAAAATAAAAATTAATACATTTAATTTGACAATAAATACCCTTATATATATATATATATATATATATATTTGGTCCCCCTAAAATTTTTTTTTCAAGATGTACCACTATCTTCTTATATAATCTGCACCTAGGACAGGTCTCACGGGAGCAAATTTTTTTTTTAAAAAACTTTCTTCCTCTGCTGTCATATACCTCGCTGGAGGAAAAGAGGTGTCTTGAGTTTTCTTCCCATTTAAATTTTACATACCCGTTAGATCAACTGGTCGGACCGAAATATTAGACCAGCTGTACCGGGCCGGAACATTATCTTATATTATAAAACCCATAAATTTAATATTCTTATGTGATAGTTAAAGTGTTAATGTATATATTTCATTATTTTGACACAGATGTTTTCTTTTAAAATCATGTATTCCATCTAGCTATGGCTAATGACAAGCCAACGTCAACTTAGCATTATTATTAGTCGCATCAATGTATAACAGTCGCTTGAATTATTGTTGCCCACTTGCCCTAAGAAACTCTAACTGTTAATTTAATTATTAAACGAGTAAATAGCTAAAATCATCCCTAAAAGATACTCCGATCTCTATTTTGGTTCTTGAAAGATAAAGTTAATCAAAATCGTCCCTGGAAGATACACAATTGGTTACGTCAGTTGGATGATGACGTGTCACATTAAGTGCCACGTGGCATATGATGACGTGGAGGACTAATGTCACGTGTCACAAGATGATTGGTTGATGTGTCAGATCAGTGACATTTGGCATGCCACGTGTTAGATCAGTGACACGTGGCATGCCACGTGGCACTTGAGATGTAAAAAAGTTATTTGTAATCAAAATAGTCCTTGAAAGTTCAGACGTAAGTCATTTTCATCCCTAAAATTTTAAAAATTAATCAAATTAGTCCTTATATAATTTTTTTTTATTTTTTCTTGATAATATTAAATTTAAAATATTTTTTGATACTACTAATTTTAATAGAAATGTAATTGACAATAAAAAAATTAGTAATTGTATCTTTTCTTCTTAAAAATTTTTTCAATAAAAAGATCTCTCTCCTTTAATTCTTGTCAAAATCTCTCTTATTCTTTTCTATTCTAAAACATTTTTCTTACATTATTACATTTTGATGGAATATATATATATATATATACTCAAAATTGAAATGTAGGTATTTGTTAACCTAAACAAAGTTATATGCTTAAAATCAAAATTTGTGTATGTTAACCTAAATGAAAATAATACCGTAATGAAAAAAAAAAGATGTATAAATTTTTATTAACTTTGTTTAGGTTAACATACATAAATTTTTATTTTGAGCATATAACTTTGTTTAGGTTAACAAAAACATATATTTCAATTTTGAGTATATATATATATTCCAGCAAAATGTAATAATGTAAGAAAAAAGTTTTAGAATAGAAAAGAATAAGAGAGATTTTGACAAGAATTATAGGAAAGAGATAATTTTATTGAAAAAATTTTTAAGAAGAAAAGATACAATTACTAATTTTTTGATTGTCAATTATATTTTTATTAAAATTAGTAGTATCAAAAAATATTTTAAATTTAATATTATCAAGAAAAAATAAAAAAAAATATATAACGACTAATTTGATTAATTTTTAAAATTCTAGGGATGAAAATGACTTACGTCTGAACTTTCACGGACTATTTTGATTATAAATAACTTTTTTACATGTCAAGTACCACACGTGGCATGCCAGGTGTCACTGACCTGACACTGACACGTGGCATTAGCCATCCACGTCATCATATACCACATGGCACTTAACGTGACACGTCATCATCCAACTGACGGAAGGACTAACGTGACCAATCGTATATCTTTTGGGGATTTTAATTAACTTTATCTTTCGATGACTAAAATGAAGATTGGAGTATCTTTCAGAGACAATTTTGGCTATTTACTCATTATTAAACATTCCCTCTTTTTTCCTTCACAGACTCCTTTCACTTACTCCATTTTTGAGATTTCTCTTTTTAAAAAAAAAAATTAGCATAAAATTGCTCAGTCGTTCTACTTGATTTTCCATCATCACCATCCATATGTAATTATATACTCTAGCTTGGTTTTTAAGAAGCTTAGGTTTTGAGATGAATAGGTATCATCCTATTTCAGATTAATTCTTACTATATTTGCTATATTTTTATTTGTTTAATTTTTTGTGCTTGTATATATAGTTTTGCCTTTATAGGACATAGAAATGTTGTGTGGCAATGGCTATGAATTATTAGACAGGTTCAAACTTCTTCACATCTGTTATTTTAAATTTTTTTGGTGACTATTTATTACTCTAAATTTAATCACAAATATATATATATATATATATATATATATATAAGAAATGAAATGCAAATTAAGATTTCTTTAACAAATTGTAGTAGTAACATGAATTTTTTTTGGATAAAGTATCATTCAAATTAAAAAAACGTTATACAAAGTTCATACGAATAAGATCAAAATGTACAATTACAGGCTGATACATAGTGACACTGTACTAGTTCACTCAGATTGTTGCACTAAAATACTCAATTTTTATTTAATTATTAAATAAACTTTTTTTTTCGCCGACATTTGTCTCACTTCCTTCCTTCGTTCTTTTTTTTGATTAATATTTAAAAAAAAAATGAGCATAAAATTGTTCATTCACTCATTCTCTTTTATCATAATTCAGCCTAATTCTTATTGTATATGATATTTTTATTTTATTGGTGCTTGGTATGATTTTACCTTGCTAGGACCTAGAAGTGCTGTGAAGCAATGTTTATGAATTATTAGATACTAGGCAGGTTGACATATATAATTTGTTGATTAACATAAATGATGCTAACTATATAATAACAATGGAAAAAATTGTATTTATAATATTATGATGATAATAAGAGGACATGAAAGAATATTTCATTTAAATTAAATTATTATAGAACACAACTTATTAGAATTTAACGTGAAAATAGAGTCATCGTTTGCAATCACCTATATCCACAAATGACCATGAATGATGACGAAATAATGTGGTAATTGAATAGAAATTTATTATCCATAAGAATTGTGTTAGATAGTTGAATGGTAATTATATTTTTTTTTGTAATTTTTGAATTATTCACACAACAAACTTGTCCAATGGGCTATTTTTTGATATAGATTTATATTGTGTTGTTGTAACAGAATCCTAAAATCAAGTTTGTTAGTTAAAGAATTTTAATTTGAAATATGATTTTTCTTTTTTAATGATAGTTTGAAATTTGTCTGCATTATTAATACATTAATACTTTTGGGAATGGTAGAGTACACCTTCTACCGTCTAAACTTTAATTTGAAGAATCATATTTTACCTCAAATAAATATTTTAAATGTGGTTAATCCAACTTTACAATTATATATAATTTGAATTATAATTAGATAAACTAAGTTCATTTATCTATAAATTAAGCTTTCAATAAAGGGTTTGATAGTAGCAAGTAATTAATTTAAATTTTAGAATTATAATATATATCAATATTAACCAAGTAAAAACTAAATTCATTTATCTATAAATTTAGAGCATTTTGTATTGTATCTCTCTTGATTTTTTTTATCTTAAATTTGATGTAATTTTTTAATAAAATATTTATTATAAATATTTAAATAAAATTATCATAAAATATAAATACTAAATACTATGTAATTATATTATGTCTATACAAAAAATTAATTTTGTAAAAATTTTTGGTGAATGAGAATAATTGGCAGAGTTAAAAGTTAAAACAATACATGAGTACAGAGTATAGAGTAGGTATTAATAAGTAATAAGTAGAGTACGTGTTTGAGTAGTTTAATTTGCATTTTTATTTTGTTACTTTTTATTTTTATTTTTATTTCTCTAGTTAATAATAAGATGTATTTTTGCTGTGTTAGTTAAGTTTTTCTAAAATAAAAAATTCCATTTTAAATTTTCAAATTTCAAAATAAGTTACAGCGAGATTCAAGATTTCAAGGCTTTATGCACTTTGCCATTTTTTTTGTCATCATGGATTGTGAGAATGATTGTTCAGAGAACATCAATGTAACTGAACTTCCAACAATAACACCGTGGAATCACTCTTCAGCAAATGCTCCTCCTTGTG
The DNA here is from genome assembly GCF_003086295.3 of Arachis hypogaea. Classification (NCBI taxonomy): domain Eukaryota; kingdom Viridiplantae; phylum Streptophyta; class Magnoliopsida; order Fabales; family Fabaceae; genus Arachis; species Arachis hypogaea. The sequence goes on along the minus strand of NC_092053.1, from coordinate 15,167,179 downwards.
ATCAAGAATCATCACATCCAATATTTTCAAACAGAGGCATGGATAATAGCAAAATTTCCTCCGGCGGCTGCGGCAGATTTAATGGAGACCTTCATTGTTCTTCAATAAATCCTCTTTCCGTTCACGAATCAGATCCAAGTTTCCCAAACAGAGGCATGAACAACATGGATGGATTCCATGGAGCAAGTTATGACCTTCATTCTTTTTCAGCAAATGCTCCTCTGCCGCGACAAGAATCAGATCTAATTTTCCCAACCGGAGGCATGATGAACAGCAACATGTGTGGCGGCGGCGGATTCAACCGAGCAAGTGACCTTCTCTTGGTGGTGTCAATGTACGCAGAGCCAACAAAGTCGGAAATCATAGCTCTTGCTAAGTCCGCGATGGATGAATTGTCGAAAATAGCCCTGGAAGGGCAGCCTTTGTGGGTCCCGCAGAAGGACAAGAAGTTCGAAACGCTTAACGATATCGAGTACTTGAGGCAGTTCGGTGAGGTTCAAGAAATTGAATCGATGAAGGAGATTATGAAGCTTGTTGAGGTTGGACAAGAAGAGTCTTCTTCTTCCCAGTACTTGTTGCCAACGGTTGACTCGTTTCGAAGGGAGCTTGTTCCGTTATCTCTCAGTGGAGTTCCCAAAGAAGCTCTTCAAACTGAAGCTTCACGTGATATGGGGTACCTTGAGATCAGTTCCACCAAACTTCTTCACTTGCTTATGGATGTGGTAACGTTATTATTACTTCATTTTTCCCTACAAAAAACAATGAATTGACACACATACACTCACTCCTGTTATCTAATTTTATTTCATCAGAATCAATGGTCCAAAGCATTCGACAATATTGTCACTAGGGCAGCGGTGCTAGGAAACTTATCAAATGGAGCGGAAGAAAGTTATGATGGGAAAGTGCAAGTGGTAAGTTAAGCGTGTTAGTCTATTCTTAATTGTTAGTTCTCTAAGTATGTAATATCTTGTTAGTTTATTAATTCATTACCCCATGAACCTTTGAGTTAGTTACTATGTGAATTTTGCATGCCATAAAGTTTGCATGAAAAGGTTAAACATTTATATAACGAGATTCACTATTTTCAAATCTATTTGAATTTGCAAAAGATTTCTTCATTTGTTGAAGTAAACTATATAAACCCCCCTTCAACGAATCCTTAATTAATATATGAATTGCATTATACTACATGATACCATTAATGTTAAAAGAGCAATTATCTATTCTCCATTAAATTAAAATGACAATTATTGTGAATTATGGAGCTAATCCAGGGAATTTCTAAAATCAATAATGTAGTAAACGTTGTTATATTCTAATTCTTTGTGTCCCATGTTTTGTTGTGGTAGATGTTCGCAGAATATCATTTGCCTACACCATTTGTGCCAGCAAGGGAGTGCTATTTTGCAAGGTACTGCAAGCAATTACCTTATGAAATGTGGGGTGTTGTTGATGTATCCCTTGAGAAGCATTTTCCATCTCTAGCAACCAATTTCCGAAGAAGACCATCAGGCTGCTTGATTAGGCCAATGCCAGACGGATTCTCTAAGGTTTTCATTTTATTTTATTTCTTGTCCTCACTTTTATTTCATATATTAAAAATTTCTTATTCTATCCAATGACAAGCTTAGTAGTGTATGCATTCTGATCATTTATTACTTTATTTATTACCATAAATGGTTGCATTGTATAGGTACTTAAAAAGTTATTATGGACATAGACTATTCATAAAACACTTCATTACTATTCATAAAACACTTCATTTATTCTAAAATATACTAATTTCATTATATTTAACATCTTATTCTATAATATAATTATTTATCTCTATTCATAATAGTGCGTTAGCTTAATTAATTAATTCAGTATATAAAGTAAAATGAAGATATTATACGTCTTTCATTTAATATGAAAATTCATGATGTGTTAGAAATGTTGAAAATAAATTTATTTCAATGATTTTTTTTGTATAATTGTTTTCTAAAATAATCAATTATGTGCAATTGATTTATATTTGGATATTTTAGCTAAAATGTCATTTTAATATAATTTATTGAGCTTGAAATATATAAAGAAAGCTTCTTTTTAAGGGTACAATTACAAAAATAGATATAAAATCCTTTTTTAGATTTTTTAATATTTAAGATCAATTTGATAAAATCAATATAATTCTAAAAGAATAAACTTTTGTTTAAAATTATAAGCTTCAAAATATGGCCTTTTCTTATAAACTCATTTTTAGCTTATAATTATTAGTTTTGATTATAAATCGAGTTCTAGTTTTAACGGAAACTTGATTATTAATTTTCAAGTGAAAGACTTTTTTTGGTAAAAAAAATTTTAGAAAGTTAGCAGAATTTATTATTTTTGATCAATAATTAGTCAATAATATTTAAAAATATAGATTAAAAATATGTTATTAGATTAATAGACTAAAAAAATTAGACTGATAGTCAAATTTATCAGAAAAAAAAAACTATTCTATTGGCTTTGAACTTTACAAGGTTTGGAAACATGGCCTTAGTCATGACTCATGAAATTAATTTTTCTTCTTCATAGTTGATTATGGTAAAGCAAAAGGTTTGTGCAGTTTTGATTTGTTTTAAACTATAATTTGATGATGTTAGGTTATATGGGTGGAGCATGTGGAAGCAGACCATAGCCAACTGAGCAACCATTTCCGGCCACTAGTAACAACGGGTTTGGGTTTTGGTGCAACTCGTTGGATTAATTCTATAGTTAGGCACACTGAATCATCTAAAATTATGGAGGCTAAATCAGCTCCAATTTATGTGGATTATGGAGGTAAACATCTACTGCACTTACTTTCTTTTTCTTTTTTTCTTCGAAATCATTCTTAATTAAGATACAAGTATATATAGGCATATGTTCGAAATATAATCACAGTAAAATATTTAAATTTGATAATTGAGAATCGATAAATAATTTAATATATTTAACTAAATTTATATTTAATAATTTTTAGTTATCAACTTTACATGAAAATAACTGTATTGATAGTATATATATATGATTTTAATTAATAGTTTAAACTTTAGATACTGTTTTACTTTAGCTATGTATGTTTCTCTTTTTGTTTTTTTGATGAAATAAACATATACACAGTTATAATACCACAAGCTGGAAGGACAAGTTTCCTTAACCTGGCAGACAGACTTGTGAGAAGCTTTTGTGGTGATATCAATGCTTCAATGACGAATCAATGGATGCCATTAATATCTTCAGAATCTGATTCTTCAGATGTGAGGGTGATGATCAGGAATAACATTGAGGATCCTGGGAAACCTATTGCTACAACTGTGGTGTTTAGCACTTGTCTTTGGCTTAACGTCTCACCATCACGGTTGTTCAATTTCTTGCGTCACGAGGATTCAAGAAACAAGGTATAGATCCTCAACTATATATATACATTAACCAATTAACCAAAATTCTAATTGCAATCATTTCAGAAGCCAAAAAATTTATATAAATCTTGATATAGTAATATATAATTTCTAACATCTTTCACATTCCCTGCTTTTGTTGAACAATTATTAGTGGGATTTACTTTCACGTAATCTTACAATTCGGGAATTTGCATATATGAACAAAGGCACAAATCCAGGGAATCGTGTTTCCTTAATGCGAGCAATGGTAATAACCAATTCTTTTTTCTTTTTGTTGTTTAAATTAATTTTACATTAACATCTAATCAAGTGTTGCCACTTGTAGTAAAGTAAATGTGAGTTTAGTTGTTATTATTAATTTTAACTGCACTTGTTATTATGAATCAGAAATCTGAAGACAAGATTGAGATCTTTTACATTCAAGAGAGCTACACAGACACAACAGGATCCTATATTGTTTATGCTCCACTAGACGAATTTGCTTTGTCATCTCTTGCAAATGGAGCAAACCCTAACAATGTAATGGTCCTTCCATCAGGATTTTCTATCCTTCCTTGTGGGTTCCCTAGTGATTATATTGATGAGAAGGGTGAAGGTGGAAGCATTTTAACTATTGCGTTTCATACAATTGAGAGTCACAACATTAAACAATTTTTTTCTCTTGAATCAGTTATTGTCATGAAAAAGATTATTTCAGAGACTGTCACCAATATAAAAGATGCTGTGTTGTATAATAATTACACTAACAATTGGCAGTATAACTGATAATTCAGGTAGACTGTGTTTGCATTAAATAACTGTTGGGATCATTGTTTGTATTGTACTATTTAGTTTAATATTTAATGGAATTGTTGTGTTTTTTTAGGCATATATTTTCATTTTTAAGATGAATATTGATATGTATGAATGCAAAGGAAGTCTTGAAACAATAATCGACTTGTTTTTTCTTTTGTATAACTTTAAAATTACGAGTTCAAACACTAACAATAATTAGTGATATAATTATCAAATTAAATTGTGTACATTACATTTTTTAAATGGATAAGACTCTTTTATATGGATATGTATGTATTAATGTCATTTCATATATGCAAAAAAAAAATAATATGATCAATATTCAATTAGATGGAATAAAATATATGACGTGTATATTTGTCTGATCAAGCTCCAATGAAATTACATGCAATGCTTGTTCTGAACGAGCTACAAAAGATAAAGCTGGCAGTGGACTTTTCTTTTTGTTGTATTATTTATTGGGACTCAGTTGACAGTGGCATCTTATGCATGCAAGTGTGTCACTTAATGCTACATATTAAAATTTGATATATACCGTTGCGTTTACTCAATGTTTTGGGGAAATTTAATAGACTTAATACACTATTCATAAACAACTACTTCAAATTCAAAGCAAACAATGAAGCTCACGAACAAAACCATCAACACAAGAAGACTCAAAATCATTGCTTAAAAAGAGATTCCTTATTTTGCTATGATTTTCTCTCACCTGTCTTCCAACTTGATTCTGATCATTCATTACAATCTCAACAGCTTTGCACAGACTCTCTTTGCTAAACAAACCATCCTCTTCACCCTTCACAACTTCAATTCCAACCTTCAACCTACTCTCCAAATTCCTCGCAGAAATTGCATGATCACTATAAGGCCCAAGCAATAACACGAGCTGGCACAAACTCACTAGCGCTTCGGTTACAGAAGCTGCTCCAGAATGTGTTATGAAGCACCCAATAGAAGGGTGCCCCAAAAGCAATTGTTGCTGCACCCAACCACCATACACAACTCCTCTTCCTTCAACCCTTTCTTTAAATCCTTCCGGTAACGCTTGCTCAATCGAATCAAACTCAGCCGGTGGCTTAAGCGCCGCAAGAAACGGAAAACCTTTTACTTCAAGACCGAGAACTAATTCTTGCAATTGAGATTTGTTTAAAGGACATTCACTTCCCAATGCACAGTAAATTACATGTTTAGTATTGAAGCCTGAGAGCCATGATTTCCATTTTTTCTCCAAAGTAGAGTTGGTTGGTTCTGGTAAAAGAGGACCCGAAAGCAGAGTTGACTATTAACCCATTAAGCCCATATTTCTTAGCGTTGGTTACTGTGTAAATCAGACGGTAACATACATCATCATCAGTATATCAATTAAAATTAAAACTATTAAAAAAACGATGAATTACAACTTAATTTAACAAAGTTAGCATTTAATTAATCTTTTTTAAATAAAACACTACATCTTAGATAGTGTTCTTTGTATTTATGATAAATTAAACATACACTACATCCAATGTGTTGATTTCTTTGATTAAATTTAAAAAATGAGAAAAGTGCATGTCCTATGTGTGTTTTGTATTTGGCAAAGTTACAAATTTTAAATATCACGATTTTATAATACTTTTTAAAATTGTTCATTTTTGTAGTAAAATTTTTCTTTTCTTTTACATATATGAATTGGCAATGATGGGAGATTTTTAATTTCTTACAACTAAATAGAGTATATATATATCAGCAATGTACACAAAATAAAAATTATTATATAGTCAAACTCAAAAATCGAAAACAAAGTTATTTTCATGTTATAATCATGTGATAATCAAATATGTTCCAAAATCATATTACATAATCTAGTTAAAATCAAACCACGCGCTCAAAGTAGTAATCAAATTCTAAATCAAAGTTCAATCTCGTGATATAATTATATTATAATCAAACACATTCTAAAATCATGTTACAAAATCCAATTATATTCTAATTATAGCATCAAACTAAAAAGAAAAAATTAGATAATTAAATTTTGTAAAATTTTTAGGTTGTAATATCACTTAATTGCAATGAGGGCATAACTATATATTGAATCTGATTCTTATATTAGTGATCACTTTTGTTGTTAAACTTTTACATATTAAAATTATTAATCTTAAAAATTATCATGCTATACTGAGTTTAATTATTATGTTGAGTGAGTTTAATTATATTCAGGTTTTAAAACATGATTTTGCAGTATATTTATTTATAGTCTGAGTATTATATCATAAATGAAGAACTTGATATTTTCATGAATGAATAACCAATAATAACTCAAAATCTCAAATAATAAAAATAATAATTTCAAATAGAAAAAATGTCGAATATAAAAGTACTAGCCACATATAAAATTAAAATTAAAAAAAAAAGGGCAAATCACAATAATAAACCAAGGGAAACAAAATTTTACACAAATTCGCCAAACCAAAATCTGCTTCGTGAATCCACCAATGTACATTTATATGTAGTTCGAACCAGCCTGATTCGAACTCTATTTCTACATAATTCGAATAAGCTTGGTTCGAATTATACACAAACACACGCACACCATAATTCGAACCAGCTTGGTTCGAATTATACACTTATTAAAAAAATTAATAATTTAAAAATTAAAAAATATATATTTTATTTTATACATTAAAAAAAAACTAACAAAATATTTAATTACGAGACTTCTTTGAAATATTAATGAGCTATCAATTCGAATTCCATACAATACTCTTTTGTCCATTTTTAATAGCTCATGAATATTTTTTAATAAATTTTTTAATAAATTTATTTAAATTATACTACAAAAAATATTTGATCCTGTGCAAAACAATTTAAAAAAAATGGCTTAAAAAATGTTAAGAGTACTATAAAAATTTGTAACGTTCTAATGACTTAGGACATTAAAGAAATACTCTACATAGTCAATACTAATTTAGAAATTAAAGAAAAAATATTTTTATCATGTTACCTAAATCACTAGAATATTACAAACTTTTATAGTATTCATAACATCTTTTAAGCCATTTTTTAAAATTATTTTGTATAGAATAAAATATTTTTTTAATTGTTTTATATGGAATAAAATATTTTCTTTTATTTCTAAATTATTATTGACTATGTAGAGTATTTTATTTAAAATTTGAGTACATGCATGTATTTACCTAAGTTATTAGAACGTTACAAATTTTTATAGTACTCCTAACATTTTTTAAGCCATTTTTTTTAAATTGTTTTGCATAGGATCAAATATTTTTTGTAGTATAATTTAAATAAATTTATTAAAAAAATTTATTAAAAAATATTCGTGAGTTATTAAAAATGGACAAAAGAGTATTGTATGGAAATCGAATCGATAGCTCATTAATATTTTAAAGAAGTCTCGTAATTAAATATTTTGTTAGCTTTTTTTTTAATGTATAAAATAAAATATATATTTATTTAATTTTTAAATTATTAATTTTTTTAATAAGTGTATAATTCGAACCAAGCTGGTTCAAATTATGTAGAAATGAAGTTCGAATCAGACTGGTTCGAACTACATATAAATGTGCATTGGTGGATTCATGAAGCAGATTTTGGTTTGGCGAATTTGTGTAAAATTTTGCTCCCTTTGACTTATTTGAGTTTTTTACCCTTAAAAAAATTGCAAAAATTACATTACAATATATAACAAATCTATTGCAAAAGAAATAAAACTCTTGTTCTTCCAAAATAAATCTATTCCAGTTATAACCCTCCTATTATTATTTGTTGACTCTTTCAGCTAAATTCCTGTTATGTGCAAACAACCCAATACTCTTTTCTATAAAGTCTATCAAAAAAATTCTTTCTGTAAAGATATTATCATAGGCATCATATAACGAGCTTGAAAAATATTTAACAATAAATGCATATATAGTGAACAATTTTATCTTTATTTAAAATCTCTATCAACTTACATAAACTTCTGAAGTTAAAGCATTAAAAATTACACAATATGTAGAATAAATACGTATTATCTCTATACAATATATAAACATAAATATAAACCAAAACACTAAAAAATTAACAACAAAAATCTCACTATATATACACAAGTAGAATTCGCCTAACAAATGAGGAATTTATTTGCAACTTTTACATTACCCTACTTAATCATCCATGAGCTTATATTCATTATTATTATCGATATATAATCTTCTATCTCCTAGAGCCTATTTCCTAAAGAAAAAATCCAAAGGCAACAACTTCCAATACCAGCCTGTTGAGGCTAGAGAATGAGGTCAAAATAACATCATCACCCTCAACCAAACTAGATTCCTCACTACTGTTAAAAACAAGTTAAAAGGTGTTTGATTATTGACAGTAGTTTCAGGAAGGAAAAAAAAACTTCATAAATAACAAATCAAAAACACTTAAAATTAAATTAGGAATCAAACTTTGTCATTTGAACTTGTAGATTCTATTGAATTCTGAATTTGAATTCAGATTTTATTTTAACAAATAGCAATTTTTTTAATCTGGCCAACAAAATTAGAATCAAAACCTTAAGATAAGAAGAACCAAAATAAATCAACGTAATGCATTTAAAATAACTCACTGATAAAAAGAGAAAAGTAAACGGCATAATACTAAAAAGAGAAGAGTGAAGTGTTGCACGAAGAAGAGAAAAAAGTGAAGAGTGAGGAGTAGTGGCACAATCGAAGAAGATGAGAGTGAAAAGAAGAAAATGAGGAGTGAGAAACAGTGAAGTGTTGCGCCGAGAAGAGAATAAATCGTGTGATCGAAAAAGAGGAGAATAGTGGTGTGACAAAAAAACTGGGTGAATTTTATTTTGGCGTTTCATATATTACCGTATTCGTATACACTATTTTACCGTATTTATATATAGCGACTAGAATTAGTGACTAAAATTATGTATAAATAGTGTTTTTGTACAAAAATGTTGTGATAAGAATGGCTTATCACATCTTATGTGGATGCCCATTTTCCATAAGATAGAGTTTCCCAAGGATGAATGAATTTAATGTAGTATTTTAGGAAGACTCCAGGTAACAAATTTTTATTATGTCGAATCTCTTTCATCTTGAATATAATGTTTTTGATATATCTGGAAATAATTATTTATCATGGGTACTAGATGTTAAAATCCATCTTGATTCAATGGATCTTGAAGATACCATTAAGGTTGAAAATAATACATCCCAGAAGGATAAAGCCAAAACTATGATTTTCCTTTGTCATCATCTTGAAGTATGATTGAAAAATGAATATCCCGCATTAAAAGATCCTGTAGATCTGTGGAAAGACCTTGAAGAAAGGTACAATCATAAAAAAAACGGTGATACTTCCTCACGCCCGATATGTTAGAGAAAATTTTCTCAACTTTCCATGTCTCGAATGTGCTCCTGCAGCAGCAGTATCGAGAAAAAGAAATTAAAAAGTATTTTGAATTAATTTTTTACTTTCTTGTTGCTGAATGCAACAATGAGTTACTTTTGAGAAATCATGAAGCGCGTCCAGTTAGCGCCGCCCCATTTCCTGAAGTAAATGCGGCAAAATATAACCCCAGAAGAGGTAAATAGCAAGATTTTGATAACAAGAAAAAATTATGGAAGGAAAAGAAATTATGTTCATAAGAAAGGATCTCACCAGAAGTGGGATAAAGAAAGAAACAATGGGCAAAGTAAATCAATTGAGGATAAATGCTTCTGTTGTGGTGGAAAGGGCCATTGGTCACGTACCTGTCGTACCCCAAGACACATTATTGATCTTTATTAAGCATCCTTGAAAAAGGATGACAAAGAAAAAGAAACAAATTTTGTTTCAAATAATGAAAATTCCACCACTCATTATGATGTATCTAATTTCTTTAAGGATTCTGAAGGAGATACTGGCTATTTGATCAATGATGGAATAATTTGGTATATGTATGTGTTTGTTAAGTATTCATATGAATAATTTTACTTTTACTCATTTTATTATTATTATTATTATTTGTTTTTGAAGAAAAATGGCAAGGACATATTCTGAAGATATTTGCCTTGCGGATAGTGCAAGTTCGCACACTATTCTTAAAAGTGATATATATTTTACCCATCTTGTGCCAAAAGAAGAGTATGTTAATACTATTATTGGCTCAGGCAATGTGATTGAAGGCTCCGGAAGGGCTATAATTTTGTTTCCTGGAGGAACAAAATTTATAATAAATAATGCACTATTATCTACCAAGTCTCTGAGGAACTTGTTGAGTTTCAAAGATATTCGCCGAAATGGATATCATGTTGAGACAATGAATGAGGGAAATCATGAGTATTTATGTATCACAACTCATGATTCAAATAAGAAAGCTATATTAGAAAAGTTACCCTCACTTTCATCTGGATTGTATTATACCAAGATTAGTGCAATTGAATCACATGCCATTGTAAACCAGAAGTTTACTAACCCAAATGAATTCATAACTTGGCACGACCGATTGGGTCATCCGGGAACAACCATGATGAGGAGAATTATTGAAAACTCTCATGGACATTCACTAAAGAACCAGAAGATTCTTAAATCTAGTGAATTTTGTTGTGCTGCATGTTCTCAAGGGAAGTTAATTTTAAGGCCATCACCAGTAAAGATTGGATTTGAGTCCCCTGAATTCCTAGAAAGGATTCAAGGTGATATATGTGGACCTATTCATCCACGATGTGGATATTTTAGATATTTTACGGTCCTAATAGACGCATCTTCGAGATGGTCACATGTGTGCTTATTATCTTCTCGCAACCTGGCGTTTGCGAGATTATTGGCTCAAATTATTCGATTAAAAGCACAATTTCCAGAAAATCCAATCAAAGCAATTTGTCTTGATAATGCTGGTGAATTTACTTCCCAAGCATTTGATGCTTATTGTATGGCTAATGGAATAAGTGTTGAACATCCAGTAGCTTATGTTCACACACAAAATGGGTTAGCAGAATCACTTATTAAACGCCTCCAATTGATTGCTAGACCCTTACTGATGAGAACAAATCTCCCAACTTCGATTTAGGGGCATGCTATTTTACATGCCGCAGCACTTATTCGTTTGAGGCCAACGAGTTACTATCAGTTCTCTCCTATGCAATTAGCTTTTGGCCAGCAGCCAAATGTTTCTCATTTAAGAATATTTGGGTGCGCGATATATGTTCCCATTGCGCCACCTAATCGCACCAAAATGGGACCCCAAAGAAAATTGGGGATATATGTTGGATATGATTCTCCCTCTATAGTGAGGTATCTTGAGATACAAACGGGAGATGTATTTAAAGCCCGGTTTGCGGATTGTCATTTTGATGAATCAAAATTTCCAATATTAGGGGGAGAGAATAAGCTTCCTGAAAAGGAACTTAATTGGAATGCATCATCGTTGATGCATTTAGATCCTCGATCAGGGTAATGTGAACTAGAAGTTCAAAAGATTATACATTTGCAAAGAATAGCAAATGAATTGCCTGATGCATTTTCCGATACAAAGAGGATAACCAAATCTTATATACCAGCGGAAAATGTCCCAATTCGAATTGATGTCCCAGTAGGACAAGTAGCCACTGAAGCAAATTCACGCCAGAAGCGTGGCAGGGTGGAAAATGCCCCAATTCGAATTAATGTCCCAGTAGGACAAATAGTCACTGAAGCAAATACATGCCAGAAGCGTGGCAGGCCTGTCAGTTCCAAAGATAAAAATCCTCGAAAGAGAAAAGAGGTAAATATTCCTGTTGAAAAAGACATAGTAAAGACACCTGCAGTTGTCCAAAATTCTAATATAACGCCAGAAGACGTTCAGGTACCTGAAAATTGTGAAAATGACGAGATCTCGATAAATTATGTCTTTACAGGAGAGAAATGGGACCGAAATAAGACAATTGTCAATGAAATATTTGCATATAATGTGGCATTAAATATCATGCATGAAAGTAAGGATCTTGAGCCAAGATCAGTCGAAGAATGTCGACAAAGGAATGATTGGCCAAAATGGAAAGAAGCCATGAAGGCTGAATTAGACTCACTTGCAAAACGTGAAGTCTTTGGACCTGTAGTCCGTACACCTGAAGATGTAAAACCTGTTGGATATAAGTGGGTATTTGTGAGAAAACGAAATGAGAAAAATGAAGTTGTGTGCTATAAAGTCCGACTTGTGGCACAAGGTTTTTCACAAAGGCCCGGTATAGATTATGAAGAAACGTATTCCCCTGTAGTGGATGCGATAACATTGCGTTATTTGGTCAGTTTATTTGCATATCATAAACTGCATATGCATTTGATGGATGTGGTAACAGCCTATTTATACAGCTCATTAGATCGTGATATCTATATGAAAATCCCTGAAGGACTAAAGATATCTAAACCATCCAATGAATATTCACAGGGGTTATACTCAGTTAAATTGCAAAGATCTTTATACGGTCTAAAGCAATCTGGACGAATGTGGTATAATCGTCTTACTGAGTATCTGGCCAAAAATGGATTAAAAAATGATGACATTTGTCCATGTGTTTTCATAAAGAAATCCGCATCTGGATTCATTATAATTGCTGTGTACGTTGATGATTTAAATATCATTGGAACTCCTGAAGAGATTCCAACAATTATAAAAACTCTAAAGGAAGAGTTTGAGATGAAAGATCTTGGAAGGACTAAATTTTGTCTCGGCCTGCAGATCGAGCATACAAAAAATGGGATCTTTATTCATCAAGCGACATACACAGAGAAGATCTTGAAAAGATTTTATATGGATAAGTCACATCCTTTGAGTACCCCAATGGTCGTAAGATCTTTGGATATGGAAAAGGATCAATTCCGTCCTAAAGAAGAGAATGAAGATATCCTTGGTCCTGAAGTACCATATCTTAGTGCCATTGGAGCGCTAATGTATCTTGCCAATAATACGTGACCTGACATATCATTCGCGGTGAATTTACTAGCAAGATATAGTTCCTCTCCAACCAGAAGACATTGGAGTGGAATCAAACAGATCTTTCGATATCTTCATGGAACGGTTGATATGGGATTGTTCTATCCTTATGGATCCAAGTCACAACTAGTTGGCTATGCAGATGCTGGATACTTGTCTGATCCACATAAAGGGAGATCTCAAACAGGATACCTATTCACATATGGTGGTACAGCTATATCATGGAGGTCCACGAAACAGACGACTGCAGCAACATCCTCTAATCATGCTGAAATACTAGCGATACATGAAGCTAGTCGCGAGTGTTTTTGGCTGAGGAGTGTGATCCAATATATTCTGTCATCATGTGGACTAATTGATCAGAAGATAGCTCCAACTGTCATGTTTGAAGATAATACAGCATGTATTGCTCAACTTAAAGGCGGATACATCAAAGGTGACAGAACAAAGCATATTTCTCCCAAATTCTTCTTTACTCATGATCTTCAAAATCAAGGGACAATTGATGTCCAACAGATCCGCTCAAGTGATAATCTGGCAGATTTATTCACAAAGTCACTCCCAAAATCTTCTTTTGAAAGATTGGTACATCAGATTGGGATGCGCCGATTTCGAGATATAAAATAATGTCGGCAAGAGGGGGAGACTGTACTCTTTTTTCCTTGGTCAGGTTTTTTTTTTCATTGGGTTTTTCTTGACAAGGTTTTTAATGAGGCAGTCCCCATCACAAAGGATATTGTACTCTTTTTCCTTTGAACACACACAAAAAGCAATAAACAATTCTCTTTCTCTTTCTCTTACGTTGCAATACTTCTTTCCCTCTCTTTATATTTTATATTTGTTACCTCTTCCTTATTTATTTATTTAGTTATTTTATAACACGTTATCAGCACGAAGCTCTAACGAAATAAATAAGGAAGAGGTAACAAATATAAAATATAAAGAGAGGGAAAGAAGTATTGCAACATAAGAGAAAGAGAATTGTTTATTGCTTTTTGTGTGTGTTCAAAGGCCTCAGCATATGCTCCTATTTATACATGTGCAAGGCTTCCTTTTTACAAACTACATTAAATTCATTCATCCTTGGGAAACTCTATCTTATAAAAAATGGGTATCCACATAAGATGTGATAAGCCATTCTTATCACAACAAAAAATATTATATATACCTAAAAAATTAACTACCAATCAACTATTATATATAGAAGAGATTTCTGGTGACGTAAACTGTGATGACTAAAGATGGCTTTTTATTGACCAACAAGTATTTTGTCGACATCTGGCGGCTGGCACTTTGATCATTGGTTCATTGCAAAAGAAGCATAAAGCATAAAGTATTAAAGTACATGCTTAAAAACGATTTATGCATGTGAATCATTAATTCATTATTGAATCATGCTCCTTGTTTTTATAAGTTTTGTTTACTTTTTTTTAATTGTATAATTAATTTTTTATTTTATTATTTTATTACCAACTTTGTTTTAGAAGATATTGATTTATAAGAAAAAAAAATCTTTTTGTTACCTGTTCTCCATTGTATGTCACAAACAATAAGCTTTAAATTAATTTATAAACAAAATGTGAAAATCAAACCCTTTTAGTAGCATTTTTTTTATAATTAAAATATAACAATGATGTTAAAATCTTATTTTATAACCTATTTTTTTTTTTAATTTTAGAAAGTACAAATTCTGCAATAATTTATGGTTAAATTAAAATTACGAAATTGATATAGCATTTAATAATAATAAGCTGATAACGATCTTTCTAGGTTAGGTGATAAGCTCATTTTGTAGTGTGATAAGCTCACTTTTTGGAGGCAGGAAAATTAAATCAGGTGATAACAAACTCTCAAGTTAAAAGTTTAATCAATTTTGATTAGAGATTCAAACTATTTATCTTTATCCATTAACAATTTCACCGTGCTTGACTCAATCAACTTCTTTAGTCTACTCTTTTTAAAAGTGTCACGTGTTTTTTTTAGATTGGACATTTATTCAGTTATTCTTGGTCATCTTAATTATTGTTTTGATCTAACTATCACAAAAGTTATCTTTTATATATATATATATATATATATATATATATATATATATATATATATATAATAACTCATTTTTAATGTTCTTGAGCCTAGTTTGATTTTGGATTAAGTTATGATGACAAACATTATTTTTGGGTTGAAAGTCCAATATTATTTAATGTGTGTTTTATTGTGGCAGGCCCATTAGTTCTCACAGACAAACAGTGCTACTTGTTTATTCTTTTGGTGTTCCAAGCAAATGCACAAGCCCAATACTTCATCCTTATTACACCGTTCAGCAAAAAATGAAAGACTATGCATTTGGCAAAAGAAAAAGGGCAGCTGTCTACATCACAAGCAAAACAAGATAGCTGGAAAATAAAGGAAACAACAACACAGCAAGGACAGATGTGGCTATGCAAAAGCAAGATAGGACACAAGGGCACAACCACTAACCCAAAGACATCAGCTGAGCAATACTAGGATCGTGGTTATGCAAAACATAAACTTGCATAGAGCAGCAGCAGCAAGGAAATGGAGCAGAATAAAAAAGAAGAACATGCCAAGGAAGAAAGCAAGAAAAAGGACCACAGAGGTGGTGGACGAGCTACTCCAGCAGCAGAGGTGGTGGAGCAAGATGAAGAAAGGACTGCATGCTAGCAAGGACAGCTCCAACGAGCAGCTGGCACAAGGAAATGGAAGAGGCAGAAATTCTAGGCAAGCTGAAGATATATAAGAAGTCTCAATCCATCATTTCAAGTCAAGGAAGAGAGCACACACTTTTAGAGCACCTTCTCTAACACAGAGCTGAAATCTCTTTCTTCTACTCAAGCTTAATTCTGATTTTTTGTTATGGCTGTCTTGCGTTATTTTCTGTTTTGAAAAAGGCAATTATGTGAGGATCAAAAGCCAAGAGAGAAAAGGTAAGAGTGATGCAAAATAGCCACTGTTTTTCTGATGTAATTTGGGTTTATGAACTAGGACTAGTTCCCCTTGCCAAGTTGGGTTAGCACTTGGTGAGAATTGAATCTGTGTAGATTCCCCTTCTAAGTTGGGATAGCACTTTGGGGTTGCTAAACTTTGGTGAAGAAAGCTTAGGGGTAGATACTAGTTGAATTAGGGAGTAATTCAATAGTATTGGTGTATGTAACCTAAGAATTATAGTGAAAATTCCACCATGGGTTGTGGTGGAGACTGGACGTAGGATTCATGGCACTGAGAATCCGAACCAGGATACATGCTGGCCTATTTCTCCTCTTCTCTGCACTTTTAAATGTTCTGCGTATGAGATAATTTCAAATAATCTCCTGCAACTCGAGCTACAGCAAAAACAGAGTTTGAAACTCTAAGTTTTAAACTAACTTGATTCAACCCCCCTTCTCAAGTTCAACTAGATCCATCAATTGGTATCCAGAGCAAGGTCTCAAGAAGGCAAGCTTCACAGCTTGGAGTAAAGATTCATGACCAACAACTTGAATCCCAACATCGTGGCTTTCACTCTCACTGAAGGGCAATCTAATAATAGCCCTTCCTACTTCAATGGCAGCAACTACTCTTACTGGAAAGAAAGAATGAGAATCTTCGTGTAGTCAATCAACTACAACATCTGGAAGATCATTCTTAACGGACCAGACATTCCTACCAAACAGAATGCTGATGGAGAAGTAGTGGCAAAGAAAGATAGTGAATGGACAGATGAAGAAAAGAAGAAGGTTGAACTCAATGCCAAAGCAATCAACCTGATGCACTGTGTAATCAGTTTTGAAGAGTTCAGAAAAGTGTCAAGGTGCAAAACGGCTAAAGAAATCTGGGATAAGCTCAGACTCACTCATGAAGGCACTAAGCAAGTGAGGGAGACCAGAATTGATATGCTGATGAAGGAGTATAAAATGTTCAGTATGAAGGAGGATGAGAGCATCGATCAAATGTTCGAAAGGTTCTCAATAATCATCAACAATCTGGACGCCATGGGAAGAAACTACTCTGAAGAAACCTTAGTAAGGAAGATTCTGAGAAGTCTTACTAAGAAATGGGAAGTGAAAAGCACAGCCATCTCTGAAAGAAATAATTTGATCAAAATCACCTATGATGAGCTGAGAGGCAAGCTGCTGGCTTATGAAACCACTCACATGTCTCAAGACAAAGATGACAAAAAGAAAAGTATAGCACTAAAATCAAGAATGACAGCCTAAGGAGAAGAATCTGATGACAGTTTCTCAGATGAAGAAATGGTGCTCTTTGCAAGAAAAATGAGAAGACTACTGAGATACAAAAACAAAGGCAAAGAAAGCTCTTCATCCAAAGATGTCAAGAAAGATCAAGTCAAGTTCACATGCCATCACTGCAAGGAGCCTGGTCACTTCAAGTCAGATTGCCCTCAACTTAAGAAAGGCGAAAAATCCAAGAAAGACAAAAAGAAGGTGATGATGGCAACATGGGAGGACTTGGAGAACGACACCAGCTCAGAGAGCTCAGATCAAGAAGCTCAACTATGTCTGATGGCAGATCATAATGATGAAGATGAGATAGATCTCTCTGACTTATCTATTGATGAACTGCACTACATTATCAAAGACATTTTTGTGAACTCTAAGAAACTCTTGGATAAGTATGCTAAATGTAAGAAAGAAAATGAGGCTTTGAGGACAGAAAATGATCTTCTATTGAAAAAGGTTAAGGAAAATGAAACAAGCAATGAAAAGTTTTTAAAAGAAGAAAACATTGCCTTGCGAGCTGAATTAGAAAAATTCAAACTCAAGCATGAAGTTACTGCTTCCACTGATTTAATTTCTAAAAACAAAAAGTTGAATGAACAAATAAAAAATTTGAATAAAGACTTAGCAAAGTTTGTTCAAGGTTCTCAAAATCTGAACAAACTACTTGCTAGTCAAAGGTTTGGATATGAAAAATCTGAACTTGGATTCATAGAGGAAAACAAGGCTATTTTCAAACAAAACTTTAAAAAATCTGAAGCCTCCTCTTCCAAGCTTTTCAAACCAAAAGGATTCAGCAAACCTAAAAAATCAGTAAGCAAGAATCATTGCTATAAGTGCAATAGAAATGGTCATGATCCTCCTCAATGTTTCATCTTTCTTAAGTCTTTTGGTAATGATAGTAAATTATATAAAGTTGTTTATGATTATAATGCTCTTGGGCAACCAAGAAGATTTCACATCAAAGGATCCAAATGGATTTGGATACCTAAGGTTAGTTGAAGAACATGCAGGTTTGCCTTGCATCCAAGAAGAAAATGGACATGTGGTATCTTGATAGTGGATGTTCAAGGCATATGACCGGAAGAGATACTTTCTTCATTAAACTCAACAAGTATAATGGAGGATTTGTCACTTTTGGAGATAATAGTAAAGGTAAAATAATTGCCATTGGTAAGGTTGGCAAAGATTTTTCAACTTGCGTTGATAGTGTCTTTTTAGTTGATGGGTTAAAGCATAATCTATTGAGCATAAGTCAATTGTGTGATCTTGGATATGCTGTAACCTTTAGAAAATCTGATTGTAGAGTCATAAATGAGAAAACAGGGGCTGTTTTATTTGTTGCCAAGAGAAGTGACAATGTTTATGGTATCACTCTAGATGATCTAAAAGTTCAAAATGTAACTTGTTTCTCTTCAATAGAATCTGAAAAATGGATGTGGCATAAGAGATTAGGACATGCTAGCATGTTCCAACTCTCTAAGCTTATAAAGAGAGGCTTAGTTAGAGGCCTTCCTAATATAAAATTTGGTAAGGACATCATTTGTGATGCTTGTCAAATGGGTAAACAAATTAAAACCTCTTTCAAACCCAAAAAAGATGTCTCTACTAAGAAACCATTGGAGTTGTTGCATCTTGATCTGTTTGGACCAACTAGGACTCAAAGTCTTGGAGGAAAGAATTATGGCATGGTAATTGTGGATGACTATACTAGATTTGGCTGGGTGTTCTTTCTTGCTCATAAACATGAGGCTTTTTCTGTGTTTGAGAAATTCAGCAAAAAGATTCAAAATGAAAAAGGTTTGAAAATTGTTTCAATTAGAAGTGATCATGGCAAAGAATTTGAAAATCAATACTTTGAATCTTTTTGTGATGAACAAGGCATATCACATAACTTCTCTTGTCCAAGAACACCTCAACAAAATGGTGTTGTTGAAAGAAGAAATAGAAGTTTACAAGAAATGACTAGAGCTATGTTGTGTGAATATGAAATCCCCAAGTTCTTATGGGCTGAAGCTGTGAATACAGCTTGGTATGTTTTAAATAGAACCATCATTAGGAAGTTTTTGAAGAAAACCCCATATGAACTTTGGAAAGGGCATCCTCCTAATCTTAGTTATTTTCATGTGTTTGGCTGCAAGTGTTTCATTCTGAATATCAAAGAAAATTTAGGAAAATTTGATCCTAAAACACATGAAGGGATCTTTCTTGGTTATTCCACAAATAGCAAGGCCTATAGAGTTTATAACAAGAACTCCAAAACTGTTGAGGAAACCATGCATGTCACATTCTGTGAATCTAACAATGTTCCCAGTGTTTGCATTGATGATAGTCCAGGTTTTGAAGACGAATTACCAAAGAACACTGAACCAGGTCCACAAAATCCAAGTTCTCATGAAGTTACACCTGTTAGCTGCGAAAATTCCAATTCTGCAGGAGACAATTTGGAATTATTTCCTGTCATAGCAGAAAACACTGATGCAGAAGCTATTATTGATCAAGAGGAACCTGGATCTTCAACACAAATCAGAAGGCCCAGGGAATGGAAGTTTCTGAAAAATTATCCTGAGAAATTCATAATTGGTGATCCCTCCAAAAGTATTTCTACTAGGTCATCTTTGAAAAGAGTTGAATCTAACAACTTAGCTCTTTTATCAAAGATTGAACCTCAAAACATCCAAGAAGCTCTTGCTGATTCATCTTGGGTGTTAGCTATGAAGGAGGAATTGCAGCAGTTTGAGAAAAATCAGGTCTGGTCATTGGTGCCTTACCCAAATGGAAAGAAAGTTACTGGCACTAAATGGATTTTTAGAAACAAACTGAGTGAAGATGGATCCATAGTCCGAAACAAAGCTAGATTGGTTGCTCAAGGATATGATCAAGAGGAAGGGATTGACTTCGATGAATCCTTTGCGCCTGTAGCTAGAATGGAAGCCATCAGATTGCTACTTGCTTATGCAGCTCATTTGGCTTCAAGCTATTCCAAATGGATGTAAAGTGTGCTTTTCTCAATGGCATAATAGATAGAGAGGTTTATGTGGCTCAACCACCTGGGTTTGAAAACAAATCCTTTTCTAACCATGTTTTCAAACTAGCTAAGGCCTTATATGGTTTGAGACAAGCTCCTAGAGCTTGGTATGAGAGGCTTAGCTCATTTTTGTTGAAAAACGATTTTCAAAGAGGAGCCACTGACACCACTTTATTTATTAGGAACTATCATGATCATTTTTTTCTTGTGTAAGTTTATGTTGATGATATTATATTTGGTTCGGCTAATGAGGATTTGTGTGCAGATTTTGCTAAGCTTATGACCAATGAATTTGATATGAGCATGATGGGAGAGCTCAACTTCTTTCTAGGCTTGCAAATAAAATAAACTGCTGAAGGCATATTCATCCATCAAGAGAAATATGCAAAGGAACTTGTCAAGAAGTTTGGGCTTGAATGTGCCAAGCCAATGGGAACTCCCATGCATCCTAACATCAAGCTTGATAAGGATGAACATGGTAGAGATGTTGATGAAACACACTATCGAGGGATGATTGGATCTTTGATGTATCTAACCTTCTCAAGGCCTAATATCATCCAAAGTGTTGGAGTTTGCTCAAGGTTTCAATCAAAGCCTAAGGAGTCCCACCTCTCAACTGTTAAGAGGATCATCCGATATGTGCTTGGTACCACTGATTATGGCTTATGGTTTCTTAAGACTGATTCATTTCAATTAGTGGATTTCTGTGATGCAGATTTTGCTGGGGATAGGATCGATAGAAGAAGCACAAGTGGCATGTGCTGTTTTCTTGGGAAATCCCTCATTGTTTGGTCTAGCAAAAAACAAGCCACAGTGGCTCTTTCAACAGCCGAAGCTGAGTATATTGCAGCCTCCTCTTGTTGTTCTCAATTATTATGGCTGAAAACTTAACTAGCTGACTATAAACTGAATGTCTCTAATATTCCATTATTTTGTGACAACATGAGTGCTATTAATATTTCCAAAAACCCTGTTTTGCACTCAAGAACAAAGCACATTGAAGTTCATTTTCACTCTATAAGAGAACATGTGCAAAATGGAAATTTAGATATTCAGTTTGTTAATTCTGAGGGTCAGTTGGCTGATATTTTCACCAAACCATTGATAGAGGATAGGTTCTGCAAGTTACGAACTGAACTGGGCATTCTTACTTCATCTTTGTTTTCTTAATGATTCTGATCATGAGATTTTTTATGTTTTATCTCATAAATCGTGGTGAGATTTTTTTGGCAGATGATGAGTAAACCTCATTAAGTCACCCTGAAGCTAATGGATTCAATTCTGACCATAATGAATGATGGGCATCGAGTGCTGAAGCAGTCTCTGGAACTATGGGCTTTTCTTTATTGAAAACGTTGGGGCTTTTTCAATTTTTTGGGATTTGAAATTTTTTTTAAGTCTTTATGAAAAGTAGGATTTCAAAATTTTTGGGCTTAAATTCAATTTCTAATTTTTTGAGACTACTGGACTCACTTCATTATTTTTCATCAGTTTCAATTTTTTGTCATTTGCTCTGTGTTTTAATTGGGCTTCACTTCATTTGCATCCTTTTATTAATTTCCACCTTTGTTTGCTTTTTGTCCTTATTTCAAACGTACGAAGGTTACAGCTGTTACTTTTAAAACGTTTTTAAAGTTGGGATTTTTATCTTTTCAAGGTGCAACCTTTACACTTCTCTAAGCTTATAATAACTTCCCACTGCATGCATCCATTCACACCACACTCTCCACTCTTTCATCTTCTTCCCACCAGTGCTTTATAAAATGGCACGATAGAAAAGAGCAGTTCGCAGAGGTTCACATAGTGGCCACCACCGTTCTGATCATACACACTCTTCTCCCTCTCTATCACCTACTCATTCTTCACCTCCATCACCACCAAACCCTTCTCCTGACATGGCCCGCACTAAGACCACTGCTCGCCGTCCTGGCGTTGTGCCTCGCCCTTCTCCTCCTCCTCCTCCAAACACCTCTCAGCCTAGTTCTTCCAAACCCAGTTCCTCCAGAGGAAAAAGGCCTCTTCACGAAGACGAAGAGACTCGCCCCACTCAGACTCGCCATACTCGCGGTACAGTCATTGACTTTCATCTTCGTCCCGTTGCTGAACCTAGACTCTCCAATCCTATTGCTTACAAGTCCTTTTATGCTGATTTTTCTGATGAGTCGTTTGATCGTCGCCGTTTTCAATCTCTCATGAACTACCTGTTTTTCTGCAAAGATATTTACAAGCGTACTCTCTGTCCCTCTAAGCTTGTCAATCTAGACAAACTCCGTAGGAAAGGTCTGAACTTTACTCCATTGTTTGCATATCAAGGTTGGACATCCATACTGTCCATCAAAGAGAAAATTTACCTGATTTGGTAAAACAGTTCTATAGCAACATGTCCTACAAAGAAGGGAGAATCACCTCTTCTGTTAAAGGAAAAGTGATTATTCTTGACAAATATCACCTAGGCAAAGCCCTAGATTACCAGGACCGAGGCCCTGATGTCTACACCTCTGGTAAGTGGGACGAAACGCTCAATGTTTCATACTTTGATGCCCTAAGCACTGTCTGCATCAATATTCCTCTCTTAGAAGGTAACACTCCTACTCATAAGTCTCTTGGTCCAGTCCGTGCCCAACTGCACAGAATTGTAAATCACGTCATCTTGCCTCAGAGCGGCTCTTTTCAACGCGTCTCTTTTGTGATACACTGGTTTTGTATGCACTGCTTTCAAAAATTCCCATCTCTTTTGCTTACTTACTTGTAAGGCATATGTATGCTTGTGTCAGTACCAAAAATGCGTTACCATATGGCATGCTTCTTACAAAAATTTTTCAATATTACAATGTTGATTTTGGGGCTGAAATTGCAAAAGATTGTAACTCATATATCAAAGGGGGTGGTGCAGTAAAGAAAACAGCTCCCAAGCGTCGCCAAACTGATGACAGCACTGATATTCCCTCTGTTGATGAGGATCCTCTGATTTCCCCTTCCACCTCCACTACGATCAAAGTCATGACCCACATTTTGAAGAATGTGCTTGAAGAATTTATCAATCTGACAGACCTTCTTCTCCATCATGGTGCTGAGCGCAAAAGGAACCAAGTTTTGGAGGAAAACGCTCTCAAGAAGACCAAAGGAAGGATTCGCATTCTGGGGGACTTTGTGGAGGATGTTGAGGTTGGCCTCACCACATCTGACAATGAGGGAGAGGACGATGGAACCTTTGATGAATCCGACTCTGATGCCTAGCTCTTGTTATCTCATCTGCGACTATGACTTAGTTTCCTTTTGAACTTGTTAAATATTTTAGATGACTGTAAATACCTTAACTACTCTGCTACTTAAACTATATGCCTCATCCTTTAACAAATTTTGTGCAGGTTTCTCCATTCCTCCCTTGATGACAAAAGGGGGAGAAAAGAAAGAGAATGTTAGCTTTGGCTTAGGGGATATTAGTGATAATTAAGAACTATGATGCTTTGTGGTGCTATAATTTGCCTTGTGTTGTGATTAGTGTTAATTGCTCTGTGCTTTCATTACTGTGATATACTGCTTGGAAATATTGGTCTTGGGTGTTTTTAAGTTTTGCCCAGGTTAAATTGTGAGCCATGATCAAGGGGGAATAATGCTAGCATTGAGGGGGAGCAACTCACAATCCAAAGATCATCAAAGGGAAGTATTCTTAACTCATTCAATTATTTTTTTTAATTTCTCTATTTTATCATGTTTGTCATCAAGGGGAAGATTGTTGAGCCTAGTTTGATTTTGGGTTAAGTTATGATGACAAACATTGTTTTTGGGTTGAAAGCCCAATATTGTTTAATGTGTGTTTTATTGTGGCAGGCCCATTAGTTCTTACAGACAAACAGTGCTACTTGTTTATTCTTTTGGTGTTCCAAGCAAATGCACAAGCCCAATACTTCATCCTTGTTACACCGTTCAGCAAAAAATGAAAGGCTATGCATTTGACAAAAGAAAAAGGGCAGCTGTCTACATCACAAGCAAAACAAGACAGCTGGAAAACAAAGGAAGCAACAACACAGCAAGGACAGGTGTGGCTATGCAAAAGCAAGATAGGACACAAGGGCACAACCACTAACCCAAGGACATCAGCTGAGCAATACTAGGATCGTGGTTATGCAAAACACAAACTTGCATAGAGCAGCAACAACAAGGAAATGGAGCAAAATGAAAAAGAAGAACATGCCAAGGAAGAAAGCAAGAAAAAGAACCACAGAGGTGGTGGAGCAAGATGAAGAAAGGACTGCATGCTAGCAAGGATAGCTCCAACGAGCAGCTAGCACAAGGAAATGGAAGAGGCAGAAATTCTAGGCAAGCTGAAGATATATAAGAAGTCTCAATCCATCATTTCAAGTCAAGGAAGAGAGCACACACTTTTAGAGCACCTTCTCTAACACAGAGTTGAAATCTCTTTCTTCTACTCAAGCTTAATTCTGATTTTTTGTTATGGCTGTCTTGCGTTATTTTCTGTTTTGAAAAAGGCAATTATGTGAGGATTAAAAGCCAAGAGAGAAAAGGCAAGAGTGATGCAAAATAGCCACTGTTTTTCTGATGTAATTTGAGTTTATGAATTAGGATTAGTTCCCCTTGCCAAGTTGGGTTAGCATTTGGTGAGAATTGAATCTGTGTAGATTCCCCTTCCAAGTTGGGATAGCACTTTGGGGTTGCTAAGCTTTGGTGAAGAAAGCTTAGGGGTAGATACTAGTTGAATTAGGGAGTAATTCAATAGTATTGGTGTATGTAACCTGAGAATTATAGCGAAAATTTCACCATGGTTTGTGGTGGAGACTGGAAGTAGGATTCATGGCACTGAGAATCCGAACCAAGATACATGCTGGCCTATTTCTCCTCTTCTCTGCACTTTTAAATGTTCTGCGTATGAGATAATTTCAAATAATCTCCTGCAACTCGAGCTACAGTAAAAACAACAGAGTTTGAAACTCTAAGTTTTAAACTAACTTGATTCAACCCCTTCTCAAGTTCAACTAGATCCATCAAATGTGTATGTATTTTATATTTTAATATATATTTTATATCGATATAATTTTAGTAGCTAAATTTTTGGCGTAAACTTAGCATGCTCGGAAATAATATGACGTGTAAATTCGTCTGACCAAGCTCCAACGAAATTACATGCAGTTAGCAAGAGGAAACAACGTGGTGTATGCTTGTTCTGAACGATTCCAATGAAATTACATGCATGGATTTTTGTTTTGTTTTATTATATATTGAGACTCAGTTGACAGTGGCATCTCCTATGTATACGTGTCTACTGAAATTTGATATATAAAGTTGCATCCACTTAATATTTTGGTAAAATTTCAATTAAATTTGAAAACTTTCAAACCCTCGATCTTCTTCCATGGCTTCGTTCCCCTCTCTAGATAGCTAGATAAAATAATTCATTGAATGAGTTGAAATAAAAGTATCTCACGAATAAAAGCTAGTAGTGTTCAGTTAAATAGTATACCATAATCAAGATGTTTTAATTTATTTGATTTTCATACAGGATATAAACTATATAGAATGAAAAAGAGTTGGCCAAAGTTTAACAGACTTGTATAATTAATACACTATCCGTTCAGGAGATCAAGAAATTAAACATGATATATTATTCATAAACAACTATTACAAATTCAAAGCAAAGACTGAAGCTCACAAACAAAACCATCAATACAAGAAGACTCAAAATCATTGCTTAACAAAAGATTCCTAATTTTGCTATGATTTTCTCTTATTTCTTTTCCAACTTGATTCTCATCATCCATCACAGTCTTAACAGCTATGCACACATTCTCTTTGCTAAACAACCCATTCTCTTCACCTTTTTCAACTTCAATCCCAACCTTCATCCTACTCCCCAAATTCCTCGCAGCAATTGCATGATCACTATAAGGCCCAGGCAGCAACACGAGCTGACACGAAGTCACGAGCGCTTCGGTTATGGAAGCTGCTCCACAATGTGTTATGAAGCACCCAACAGAAGGGTGCTCCAAAATCAATTGTTGCTGAACCCATCCATCATACACAACTCCGCTTCCTTCAACTCTTTCTTTAAACCCTTCCGGTAACACCTGTTCAATCGAATCAAACTCAACCGGTGGCTTAAGCGCCGCAAGAAACGGAAAACCGGTTAGTTCAAGACCGAGCACTAATTCTTCTAATTGAGATTTGTTTAAAGAACATTCACTTCCCAATGCGCAGTAAATTACATGTTTAGTAGTGAAGCCTGAGAGCCATGAATCCCATTTTTCGTCCAAGGTTGAGTTGGTTGGTTCTGGTAAAAGAGGACCCGAGAGCATAATTGGTTTCCTCTCGAGCTGGGATTTCATGTAGTTTATATGATCACCGTCGATTTCTCTGCAACCTTTGTAGGCCATTGCGTCCGCGAATTTTGTACCAGTGTTGAAACGATCATAGAGAGTGATACCACTACCAAATTCAAACTTGCTGGCGGTTACAACGCGTTGAGCTTCATGTGCACGAAGCCTGATAGATGAATCTGGAAACCCCTGGGGCGGTTTCATAAGGTTTTCTGCAGTAAAATGAATTCCTCTTGTGTGGCCTGAAAGGTATGCAAAAGTGGCTGGGTTACCGATTATGTATTGGACACTCTTAATGCCGAGGCTTCGCGCCAAGTTTGGAAGCCAATGTTGGAAATCGAAGAGAACAATTTGCGGCTTTAGATTCTGGAGGAGAAGCTCTATGTCTTTCTCAGTAAGGTCCATGGCGGTGGCGATGTGTTTGTAGGAAGAGAAGGGAACGTCTGAAGTGGTCTCTGCATGGAGGGGAAGGGTGTCCACGTGAGGAACAGTGATGGGGATGAAGGTGATGAGATGTGGGAGAAGATTTTGGTGTTGAAGCTTTGATTGTGTTCTTTTGGGGGTGAAGAAGGAGATTCTATGGCCTCTCTTTGCAAGCTTGTTGGAGAGGTGAAGATATGGGATTAGGTGTCCCATTGCAAACCATGGAAACATTGCTATGTGCAAAGGAGAAGAAGCATCCATGGCAGAGTTTTGTGATATTAGTTGTGCTGTGCTTTCTGGTTATGAAATATGTTATTTCTCCTTCCCTCTCTCATTTATATGTGATTTGTATACGGTGCTTACACTAAAAAATGTCAACACGTTATGACATTAGGTGGCGCTGCTTGTGGAGGACGCTTGTTCCCTCTGTTTTTGTCCTACATGAAATTTAGGCCAGAGCCCCTTATTTTCTCTGGACTTCATTATTGGATCTCCGGGGAAGCTTTTTGCTGCGTAGTGTTTGTTTTAGTGTTGAAACTTGAAAGTCTGTTCTTTGTTTGAGTTTCATGGTAATTTCCAAAAAGGCTTTTATGTTTTTTGAATCATGTTAATCCGCATTTAAATGTGGAGAAAAACATAACAACTGAAAAAAAAAAATCAAGCGAAGCATATTTATTTAAAGGAAAATAAATATGTGACCATGTTAACTACCAAAAAAAAAAAAAAGTGACCATGTTTAAGTAGTTATCAAATACTGAGCTGTTAAAAGGTTATTCTAAATTTGTTCATAGACAAGAGGTAAATTATTCATTTTGATAAATGAAGAAGAATAGGTTAAAAATAAAAGGATATATTTCAGTAGGATATATTAAAATAGAGAGTAACAAATGATTTTAGTAGAATATATTTCAAGGATACTAATTTATTAAAGGTGGAAACTCAAGTACAGTCGGATTCACGTGAAATTGATAATTGAGAATCGTCATATGATTTGACTGATTTGACTAAATTTACATCTAACGGCTCTCGGCTATCAATTTCACGTGAAGTATTAAAATATATGTTAAGAAAATTCTTGACTCACTCATTACCAAAAAAGAATATTCAACAATACTATATAGTACAAATACCAAACTGCAATGCACATTGTTGGAAAAAAAAAGAAAAAAAAAAAGCTAACTATGAACAGTATTCCATTGTGTGTGAAGCGTCACGGTGACCAGAATAACCATTTGTGGAGAACGATGGACCCATCTTAGCTCATCTCTGGAACGAAACTTTTAAGTTCAATGACAAAGGATATACATCAATTTTACATCGGTAAAAAAAGTGGGACAAGTAACAACATTGTATATACTTGACAATAATTACATATTCTTTTAGTTCGGTCCAGTTGTTATTTTGTATTTTGATATTCTTTTGCTGAATTGTCATTTCTGTTTTATATAGATAGGAAGTTATAACTGTACAACATATTTTTGTTGAGTAGTTTTTGGTTATCTTATCTAATTATCACATTTATCTTCAGTTTAATTTTAATATATATTAGAGATAGACATACGTCAAATTCAAATTATCTCTTGCTAGACAACAAGAGCAACATCAACATCATCATCAAGATCTTAATCATTGTCCCTCTGTTGATTTTATCAGTGTCAACAACAAGAAGGAATATTTTAATGGAAACTATACTTGGTTTTATCAAACTTAGGATTAACAGAGGCATTAATCTTGCAAAACGCGATGCTTATTCAAGCGACCCTTATGTTGTTGTCAAAATGGGTGAACAGGTTAGACATTATAGGATTTCGTCAATTATAATTGCAATTGTTTATTTTCTTCGCATTGGATATACATTAATTGAAAATATTTGATACACTCAGAAGCTGAAAACTGCGTTCATACGTAAAAATATTAATCCGGTGTGGAATGAAGAATTGACTCTATACGTTAAGGATGTTGCAACTCCAATATATCTGGTATGTGTTACATTCCATAAAATTAGTGTAGACGCTTTTATTTTTGTGGTATATATATATGATGAAGAAGAATATTATAATGATGAATGATCCTTGTTTATATATGTTTGGGCATGCAGCAAGTTTTTGACAAAGACACATTCACTAAAGACGATGAAATGGGTGATGCAGTTATAGATTTAAGGCCGTATATTGAGTGTCATTTGATTGGAATGGAGAGTATGCCAGATGGATGTGTGGTGAAGAGAATTCAACCAAATAGAACTAACTGTCTTGCTGAAGAGAGCACATGCTTTTGGCGCAATGGGAGTATAGTCCAACGTATGATGCTAAGATTGAAAAATGTTGAGTGTGGCGAAATAGAGTGTGAAATTGAGTGGCGTGATATTCCTGGCTGTAATGGTTTAGCAGAGCTGATAAAATCTTGAATCAATTCATTGTTAGGAAAGGTGTATTGTTTTATGAAATCAAGATTGTATATATATACATGTAAATATGTGTCATGTGCGTGTACATTTTGTAATTGAGGAAACTGTATAAATTGTCAAATAAATCTAATATAAAATTTATTAAAAATAAATTTTTATTATATTTTAATTTGATTTTTTTTTTAACTCTATCATAATCAATTAAACTTTAATTAAATGTTTTAATTTTTTAATTTCTAATTCTATACATTAAGATTTATTTGGGTGTTAGTAATATTATAAATAAAAAAATATTTTTATATTATTATATTAAACATAATTATTAAATAAAAAATTTTAATATTAAATATTTAAATATAAAATTATTTTTATATTTTAAATTTCTTTTTAAAAAAATCACTTAAAAAATATTTTATTTCATAGAAGTTAACGTAAATAATAAATCCAATATTTTTTTGGTTCATGAAAATGAGTCTAATTTTCAAAACATTAAGTATAGCACATGTGGAAATGGATCCAGATATCCATGTGAAATTGGAGTTCGTAGCCGACCATAACATGCAAGCATGAGATGGTAAAAACTAATGAAAAATGTTACTTGTATAACAAAATTAAACCTTTATTCAGCCTTTAAATTTAATATTTTATTATTTTAATTTTTTAATTAATTATATTTTCTATTTTTAAGAAATTATTTTTATTTTAAATACTTATCACTGTAAAATTTATAACCACTTATAATACATTAATTTTTTGCAAATCAAATTATAGAACTCGTAACAAGTTTTTGTGCACTAATTTTTAAAAAATCAGTGAAATTTTTAAAATCAATTAAACTCACTTTAATTATTTTTTTTATTCAAAACATTCAAAACTCATGTCAAAAACACATCTAAAATTAAATAAACAACATAAACACATTTAAAATTATGTATTAACACATCTAAATTATTATTATTGTAGTTCTAAATTACATATTGAACACAGAAAAAATTAAACTCAAATACACATCTAAAATTATAAGAATGCATTCTAAATATTTTATCAACACATCCAAAATTTATGTAAAAAAACTTATATATGTACATAAGAACATAATAAACAACATAAACACATCCAAAATTAAGTATTGACACATCTAAATTAGGTTAATATTATAACTCCCAAATCAAATATATGAGTGCAAAAAAAATTATAATCACAAATACATTTTTAAAAAAAAAGAAAAAAAAATACAGACACTTCCAATATTATTATACATAAATTTAAAAAAATAGAACTTTTTATTAAGCAGAAAAAAAAGGAATAACATATTTTCATGAATGAACTCAACCAAAATTTTT
This sequence comes from Arachis hypogaea, assembly GCF_003086295.3. Classification (NCBI taxonomy): domain Eukaryota; kingdom Viridiplantae; phylum Streptophyta; class Magnoliopsida; order Fabales; family Fabaceae; genus Arachis; species Arachis hypogaea. The sequence goes on along the minus strand of NC_092053.1, from coordinate 15,136,271 downwards.
TAGAATTTTACAAGCAGAACTACCAGAGACAGAAGAAGTGCGACGTGGGAGGAGACCGGGGGAGGCGCGGGAGAAGGGGGCGGTTGTGCGTGGCGCGAGGAAGGAGACCAGGGATGGGGAGGAGCCCATCGATGGAGAAGATGGGGTGTGCGCAGGGGAAGTGCGTGCGCGTCGCGAGGAGGAGAGCGTCGCCGAAGGAGGAGATTGTCGCAGAGGAGTGCGCAACGCGGGAGAAGACGAAAGGGCCACAGATGAGGAGGGGGGGGAGCTGCAGCTCTGAATATTTACGGAGCGAAGATTTTACTAGTGATTTAAGATGGTTTAAGATTTATTTTAGAATTTTAAATTCAAAATTTTGATTTGGATATATATTTAAATTGTAATATATTAATAATTAAATATATTAAATCTGAAACAGAAATTTAAAACAGAAATCTAAATATATTCAGTTTGTATTTTGAATGTATATTTAATTTTAAGAGGATACTAAATCTATTTATAATTTTTAGATGTATTTGTTTTAATTTTTTTTAAATTATTATAATAAAAGACTGAATATTATACAACTTTTAAAAAATACCTAGTTGAATTGAATTAATAGTTGCTTCACTACCAAGCATTAGATTTTCAACTTTCTCTCTCTTTTTCTTGTCTTTCTTGTTGGTTCTCCTCTCTCTAATTTTCGGAACTCTATTAACTAATAAATTATTACATGTATAAAGTCTAATTCAAATTTTTTGATATTTACTTAAATGAATTAGTAAGTTAATTACTAGACCAATTTAATTTGATTATTTTTATTTTTTTAATATCTCATGTGATATTTTTTTTGTGCTATTTTATTGTTCTTCTTTTATGAATGATGTGCGTATTTTAATATTAGAGAATACACTAAAGTTCAGTTTTTTTTCATAGAAATATCTTTAGACTAGAAGAAAATTTAGTATTAAACAAAAAAAAAATTAAAATATTTTTTGTGTTGATTTAAAATTTATAAAAATTTAAATTTGTCTATATTTTTATATTTTAAAATTCTTTGGAATCAATCTTTAGACTTACTTTTTAGTTTAATAGAATATATCTAATCATTTTCTCTCTAGATTTAGATATAATCTATTTCTATTATCTGTAAGTAGTGCCGTATGACTTTTTCTATCAATAAAATATTTTTTCCGTAAAAAAAGCATGCAAAAGATGGGAAGGTGTCCAAAAATATATAAGTTTAGTTTGAAAGATAAAGAAAAAAAAGGGTCTTATCTATTGTCCATTCTCCACCAATTTTATGGGGTATGGTTCTCTATCTCAGCACTCTTGTGAGTGTTTTTGTGGAGAATTTTAATGGTTGGGTTTTACTAACGGTTTTGGTTTTTTTATTTTGACTGAAATAAACTAAACAAAAAAAAACAAAACAAATAAAATAAAAAAACTGCTTAAACGAGGAATAGTTCTATTTAAGACTACTCTTAACAGTTTTGGTTTGTTATATGTAACTCTGACTCTTAAATTTTCTATAGGAAAATTATCCCGTATACTGTGTACCATAATAGAATATGATGTTACTTAGTATGGATAAGGTGTGAGTTGCAATTTGTCTTAAAGTGAGGCTTAAAATTACTAAAATCACTTCTAAAGTAGCATTGAAAAGTTAAATTTGGGTAGTTGAATTAGAACTTGAAAGTCATTACAATAATAATATAATGTGACTAAGAAACGTTGTCGTTTTTAAGTATGTTGGACAATTTCTCCCTAATTGTAAGATGAAATTTTAAAATATCTTATTGTCATCATAATTTTTTTTTACTTGATGGGTTTTTATCATCTATTTACGAATCAATTCTTTTTACATTTATTTATTTAGACATAAATATATCTTTCTTAATTTAACTGCATGTCTTTCGCTCAAAAATATTAATTAAAAATATTTTAATAAATATTAATGTCTTTCTTAATTTAATATTTTATTAATTTTTAATAAATATTTTTTATTAATAATATTAACAATGTAAATTTCATTATTAATAATATGACCATAATTTAATCTATTATGTGTTAACCAATTTATTGTTATTATTATATGTATCATTCAACGAATGAATTAATATAATAATATTTTTGAAAGATAAATATTTTATAATGTAATATAAATTATTCTTAAATATAAAATTATTAAAAAAGATATTAATAATACAAATCTCTACATATATATAAATAATTTTGTTGAACAAAAATTAATATATCTTATTTATTAAATTATATATATAAAGAGATATCAACATTAACTTGATTCATAACAATAACTATTTATGGTTATAATTATCATATATTGTCAATAAAATATTTTTATGAAAAATCCAGTATTAGAATTTTTTTTGATGTGTAAGTATATATTATGGTAATTAATAAAATATTTAGGGTTAAGTATTATTTTCGTCTCTAACGTTTTGGGTCAAAATCAAAATCATCCCCGACCTTTTTTCGTTATTAAAATCATCCTCAACATTCAAAAACGCTTTCAAATCATTCTTTCCCAAATTCTTGGACCAAAATACCCTCATCATCATAAAAAAAAAAAAAAGAAAACACGGGAGGGGGCAGGGGAGAGGGAAGAAGGGAAAAGGGGAAGGGCGAGGGGGCAGGGGAGAAGGGAAAAGGGAGAGGGGAAGGGGGGAGGGGGGACGGCGCCAACGAAAGGAAAAAGGGGAAAGGACGCGGGGTGGGGGTGGGGGGAAGGGGAAAGGATGCGGGGTGGGGGTGGGGGGAAGGGATGTGGGGGAGGGGGAGGGGGAAGGGGGGAGGGGGACGGCGGCGGCGAAGCTTGGAGCCGCCGTCGCCGTTGGGGATCGCGAGGGAGAGAGGCGACGCGAGCCACTGCCACTGCCGCCGCCTCGCCGCCCCCGCCTCGCCGCCTCATCTGCATCGCTTTCTACTTCTGCATCTTGCTTCTGCTTTTTTGCTTCTGCTTTCTTGTTTTCTGTTTCTGCTTTTTGGTTGGTGTTATTTGGTGTTGTTGCTATTGTTTGGTGTTCTTGGTGTTGGTGTTTGTTGGTGTTGGTGGTAGTGTTTGTGTTGGTATTGGTGTTGGTGTTGGTGGTGCTGGTGCTGGTGGTGGTTGTGGTGGTAATGTTGGTGGCAGTGGAGGTGGTGGGGTGAGAAAGGTGAAGAGGAGAATGATGATGATAAGGGTATTTTGGTCCAAAAATTCGAGAAAAGATGATTTTAAAGTGTTTTTGAACGTTGAGGATGATTTAAATAATGAAAAAAGGTCAGGGACGATTTTGATTTTGACCCAAGACGTTAGGGACGAAAACAATACTTAACCTAAATATTTACTATTGATTTTTGAGCACCTAAGTCCTTGGGGTTTAGTAAAATAGATATTGAGTATAATTTAAATTGGGTTAATACTCAAATTCGTCCCTGAAAGATCACGCGATCTTCATTTTCGTCCCCGAATGATTTTTTTAATCAAATTAGTCCCTGAAAGAATTATTTTAAATCACATTCGTCTTTCCGTTAACCAGGTGACGTCGCCGTTAGAAATCTGCTGACATGGAATGTGAGCTGGCAATACGAGTAACACCTGGCATGGTGTGTGTGTTGCTGACGAGATATGTTTAGGATATTGCATCAATTTGGTCCCTAAGTGTCAAATAAATAAACCCTAATCCCAACCTCCGAAGAACACGATTCCCTTGCTTGAGCGTTGTCACAGACCCAACTGCTGCATTATCATTCTTATCTTGTATAAATGATATAGCATGTATACAACTATATGCATCATCACCGACGCATCACCCACTTCTTCAACCTCTTTTGCACCAATACTCCCCTGCGGACACTGCCCACTATAACCCCTTCCCTGCACCTGCACCTGCACCAACACCACCGCGCCCTTTCATTTTCTCCGCTGCACCGGCATCCACCTAATCCCACCCCTCCCTCTTCAAGGACGACCCAATCGCATTCCTCTCCAACTCTTGGGTCGACAACTTCCGCCATCCCAACGCCACCGTCACCAACCTCTCCCCTTCCTTCCGCCGCCTCGACCTCTGGCTCCTCGCCTACCAGAAGGTCGTCGCCGACGACACCGTCTCCTACCTTCCCTGCTCCTCCGTCCCCTCCTCCGCCCTCAACGACCTCTTCTCCCTCCGTAACGCCGTCCTTGACTGCCAATTCCGATGGGGCCAGTGCCTCAAGTTCTTCATCAAGTCCCCCAAAGACACCACCGATTATGAATCCCTACTGAAGAGAAAAATCAAAGCCATATTAACCACCACACAACCGACCCCTTTTCAGGATAAGATTGTTCAGGAGGTGTTGCTGATGATCTTGGAGCCAATTTTTGAGGCTCGATTTTCGAGCAAGAGTTTTGCCTTTCCCCCGGTAGGACTCCTCACACTGTGTTGAGGGTTATTAGGAGGAGTTTTGCAGCGTATTTATGGTATATGAAAGGTGATTTGAGTACCCTTTTGGATAGAATGAAGGTTGGAATGGTGGTCGGTGCTGTGATGAGGGATGTGAGGGATAAGCTTGTGGTTAATTTGATAAAGGACGCATTAGTTACTCCGGTGGTGAAGATCGAGGTTGAGAAGCCCCAGAAGAAGAAGAAGAGGAAGTACCAGAGAAGAGGGTGTTGGCTGAGGATGAGCCTAAGCCTGATCCTTATTGGTTGGATACATTCTTCGGGTTTGCGCCCGAGGAGGCTGAGAAGGTTCCTAATTGGGGGGCATTGTGGGATTCTTAGCCCGCTTCTGGTTAACGTTTGTTTGGATGAATTGGATAAGTGGATGGAAAGGAAGATTAAGGAGTTTTATGTTCCTTCTAAGAGTGATGTTATATGGAATAGCCCCGAAGGGGAGGCGGAGCAGGGTAACATGTCTTGGCCGGAGTTTGTGCCTACGAGTGGACCGGATAAGACAAGGAAGATGGATTATATAAGATATGGTGGTCATATCTTGGTTGGTGTTAGAGGGCCTAGGGCTGATGCAGCCTCGCTGAGGAAGCAGTTGATTGAGTTTTGTGATCAGAAGTACATGCTCAAGCTCGACAATGAGAGCCTTCCCATAGAACATATAACTAAAGGTATAATGTTTCTTGACCATGTGTTGTGTAGGAGAGTTGTTTATCCGACTCTTAGGTACACTGCCACCGGCGGTAAGATCATAAGTGAGAAGGGTGTAGGAACCTTTCTGTCAGTCACGACGAGCTTGAAGCAATGCATCAAGCAGTTTAGAAAGTTGACACTTAGGGACCAAATTGATGCAATACCCTAAACATATCTCGTCAGCAACACACACCATGCCAGGTGTTACTCATATTGCCAGCTCACATTCCACGTTAGCAGATTTTTAACGGCGACGTCACCTGGTTAACGGAAGGACGAACTTGATTTAAAATAATTCTTTCAGGGACTAATTTGATTAAAAAAATCATTCGGGAACAAAAATGAAAATTGCGTGCTCTTTCAGGAATGAATTTGAGTATTAACCCAATTTAAATTTTTGTTAGTCAATAAAAAATTAATTAACTATCAACAATAAATTTTAGTCTTAGAATCATAATAACTAACTTAAATTGATTGAGTGATTAACTCAATCATCTACTTAAATAAGTATCGGTGATTCGAATTCTGTCTTAAAATTCGTTTAACTAAAAAATTCATCGATCAGGATATTAATAGCAAATTTGGGCCTCGCTATGATAGTATTTTTGTATAATAGGAAGACAACATGTTTTTAGTTCTAATAATTACAGTCTCTCAAGTATTATGACCCAAAAAAAAGTCTCTCAAGTATTATATCTAATCTATTTTATTTGAATAAAATTAAATATATAAAAAAAATCATTATAAATTATTTTATTATTTTTAATACATGTTATCAATATGTGGTAATTATTTTGTGATTTTCTTTTTTAATAATCTTAAATGAATTAGATAAAAAGAAGAATTAAAATCTCCTATTTATACTTTTTTTAATTCTATTTATAGGTATAAATTGAAATTTCGTATCTTAAATAATTTGAATTTATTTTTAAGATCACTTGAAGCATGCAAATTCTTATATATATATATATATATATATATATATATATATATATATATATATATATATTTTTTTTTTTTTTCTATAAAACAATTTTAAGTTTTTTTTTAATTTTACTTTTTTCGTATCAATTAAGCAAACATAATAATAAAATTTCATCTTACTTTATTAAATATTTTTTCTATCTGAAATCTTTGAATAAATCACAAATATGTAATGTTAAAAACTAAAATTACTCGAACTGACTCGAGTTTATTCAAATTAAGTTTACTTGTTTTATTTATATAAATTCATAAATTTGTAAGTAAGTATTTAAGAATTAACTTGAGAGTTTAATTTTACTTTCTATAATCTTTATTTACACACACACGTGTATACACATATATATAAATTATAATACATAAAAGAAATTAATAAATCAACAAATTCTATATAGAAAGAATATTTCTTAATTATTAATCTTAAATACACACTTTAATTAAGATAGATCTGTTATTCGTAAAAAGAAAAATAGATATCCTAAAAATGAAAATAAAAAACATGTATTAAACACATGATATATTGGAAATAGTTTTAATAAGCTTATGAAAAGGTTTTAATAATAAATAAAAGTTATAAGAAAGGGCCGAGATTTGTAAGATAAAATGGATGACTCAATTAATTTAATCTTAAAAGATAAAATAATCAATTTAAGCTATTTGATGTAATGTTTAAGAAATGACTCAGTTGAAAATAAAAAATAAAAAAACACATTTAACACATGAATGCAATTTTTTGTAATGAGAACCGAAATGATTTTTTCTTTCTTTCGATTTTATTTAGTTTGATTCAGTTTGTGATATTTCAGGTATATAGAAATGAAATATTTAAGTAAATTATTTACCTTTTTCATACATAAAGTTGCAAAATATGACTCAAATTTTAAATATATATATATATATATTTCGTTATTTTGTCAATGAAATATGAACATTATATATAAAATAATAAATTTTAAAATTTTACACAAATTAAATAAATTTAGATAAAATAAAAAATAAACCAAAATTAAGAATTTTAACATTATTTTGTATATTTTTAATAAGCTTTCAATCTCATAAAATCCATTATAACACATGCATTTAAAAGGTTAATTTAAAAATAATTAAAAATTAAAAAGAATATAGTGACAATTAGATTCTCCAAAATGTTAACCTTGAACTAATTAGTTTTTAAAGAAAAAAAAATACTAATTAGGTCCCCTAAGATAACAAATGGTGGATATATATGTCATTTTGTCAATGAATAATACAAAATAAAATAGAATTCTCTATGTATTTCGTCATTTACAGTGTATGTCTCGTTACTATGACATGAACATAAAAACGATGTAATTTTGAACAGTGAAATATTTATTATTTTTTGAGTTTTTATATTTTTTTTATCAACTCATGTCTATTTATCATAAATTTTATTAAAATAAATAAAATTTCGCTCCAAAATTATTATCAACATTGACTATATCTTTCATAGATAAACGTATCAAAATAATTAACAGTATATATAAATATTATCATTAAATTTTAATTAATGAATTAATAGAAGAATACAATGTGTCTATTATTTATGATCCTAAAAAACTAAATTAATATTTTTAAAAAAATAATTAACGTAAAATTAAAATATTTAGAAATTAATTATCCCTTCACTCAATTAAAAGCAAAATCATCCCACTATGAACTAAGTTCAGCTGAGGACCGGAAAAAAAAAGCTTTTATTTGTTGTGAGAGAAAACATGGCTTGATAGTTGACAGATGTCATTGTATACGATGCAACAATTTAAGTTGGGTAAATTAGACATTTTCATCCATTTCAAACTGAAAAAGAGAAGAATCCGTTGCAGATTTTTTGTGGACTTTCTATGATTAATGTACACCGTATTTTTATTCAATAAATCTTGATCACATGTATTATTTAATATAAATCTAGATGATTATAAAAGTTGAAATATCATATTCTAAGCAAGTACAATAACATACGTAAACATCTTTCTTTTCTATATCTTATTCAGTTATCAAATTCTCTCTTTACAGACTATTCACGTGGAAAAAAGATTGAGTTTGAAGCTATATTCTTTTTTTTTGTCAAGTGGATTGGACAACCCCCAATTCTAAACATTACAAGAGACATATAAGTATGCCATCCGTATTAGACCTCTGCTGCGACGCTATATTCTTAAGATGCGGTTATGTTGAGAAAAAAGATTTAAATTTATTGATGTTGAGATTTTTTTTGGTGTCTTGAGAAGAACAAAAAAAAGAAAGAAAGAATTAAAGCCTAAGAATAGTTAGTAGTAGAAAGGTTTCTAATCATGTACTCTTTGAATTTTTCTCAAGGTGTTTTGCTATGATGTCTGTCATCTTATTTGTCTCTTTTTGAATTAGTCTCAAATTTGTCTTTCAACTCTAATGTATGATATCGTAAATTTTTTGAATCAAGAAGTGTTCAGAACTCCACACTTTTTTTTTTATTAAGAGTGTAAGCTTTCACACAATCAGTTTTACATATGATATCTCTATGACCATCATTCTAAGCGAGAACAAAACCTTTTCAAATGACAAATAATTCTCTATAAAGAACATTATTACTAGTTAAAACTCTCATGCAGTCTCGTTGTTAATTACCACTCTAATCCCTACTCACACAAGCAAAGCCAATTTTGTCTACACCACTACAAAAACTAGCATCACAATTAGTCTTATATGTACAATGAGAATGTAATATCAAACTATAATAGAAGGGGATAAAGAAATACGATTCATCTAAAAAAAAGACCTAAGTTCCTGTGATGAAGTTAGAGCTAGACCTATGATTTTATTTGGTGACCATCGTATATCTAGATTGAAAATATCATTATTCCTTACTCGCCAAATTCACCAAAGACCCGCAAAAAATTTGAAAGCTTGCTTCTTACTATTTTCCAAGAACCTAGAATACATATGTTGAGGCTGAAGATCAATTTGTAGATTTTGCCAAACAATTTGAACTTTCACACGATCTCTAACACAATGTAAGACATTTTTTGGGAAGGCAAGGCACCCGTGGATAAAGATTAGAATTCGCCATACTTCTCTTGTACCTATACGCAGTCGTAGGAAGAACATTCCTGAAACAGAGCCAAGTCAATAACTTATGCTTTTCAGGAACCTACTAACGTCAAAGTCACAACCAATTTTCCTAATCTTGCCGATCAAACCTCCTTTTAATCAACCACAAATAACCACTACTAGCACTGTACATCTTAGATTCTGCCCTAAACTAAAACCAACCTGCTTCTAAGCCAGATTGAGTCGTTGGATTATAAGAGAGGATGCTAGCTTTCAAATTCTGATTTAATAGAGAATAAATACCATCAAAATTTCAATTTTCATTAAACCATAAATCTGAAATGCAAAGGTTCGAGTAAGAGATGTACTAATCAAAACCTATTTCAAATAGTCAAAGACTTTGCATAAATCCTTCCAAATATGGGAGCCTTTAACATAATTAAAACTACACTGATTTCTGTGAGAAGAGATGTACTTCATTGTCAACATTATGACCCAGACTTTATCAGGTTATTTAATAAATTGCCACAATAGTTTTTCCGTCAAGGAGATGTTAGCACAAGATGTGCCTCTTGTGTCCAGTCCTCCATATTTTTTGGGAGTAGCCAAAACCTTCCGGCTAGTAAGATTTAAGTCCTTGCTATCTGCTTGACTTTTCTAGAGAAAATTCTTCATCATGGAAGAAATTTTATCAGTTATTGTTTTGAAAAAAAGAGAGATCTGCATGCGGTATGAGAGTATAGACGCAAACACCGAATTAATAAGACAGAGTCTTCCTGCCCTGTTAAGCATCCTACCCTTCCAATTGGCTATTCTTTCACGAATTTTGTCAAAGACGTGATGAAAAAATGCTTGAGTCACCTGTGAATGACTAAGATTAACTCCCGAATACTTGTCTAAGTCATGAACAAACATAATGGAAGAAACTCCCGTAAAGATATATTTTCATCTAACAGAAATTTTTTTTAGCAAAGCGCTTTAGATTTATCAACATTAATTTTCATACATGAGACCTTGCAAAACTTAGTCATAACCTCCATTACCATTTGCACCTGACTCTTTCTAACTTTACAAAAAAAAAAAAAATAACAACTCATCAGCAAACATTAAGTGAGAAATTTTAACATCTCCTTTGGGCACAGCAATCAGCTCCCAACTATTCTTATCCACTTGGTGATTGATATAACATGCTAGTCGCTCCATATACAAAACAAAAAGATAAGGTGACATTGGGTCACTTTGTCTGAGACCGCGCCTTGGAGAGAAACTATCCAATTTGCTGTCATTCCAAAAAATAGACAAAAAAAAAAGATGATACACAATTCATAATCAGTCTAATAATAGAGTTAGGGAACCAAAAACACTAAAGAGTTTGTTCAAAGAATTTCTAATCCACCTTATCATAAGCCTTTTCAAGATCTATTTTAAAAGTTAGAGTGCATTTCTTTCACTTAGTATGCTTCATGAAATGAAGGACTTGTGCAATAATGATATTATCTGGAGATCCTCTCCCTGGAATAAAATCACCTTGAAACGGGCCAACAATATCAACAAGAAAAGGACAAAGTCCATTAACAAAAACTTTTATGATAATTTATACACCATATTATAAAGACTAATAGACCTAAAATCATTTATCGAAGATGGCACTTCTACCTTAGGAATAAGAACAATTAAGGTTTCCATCATCTTGGAGTTAATGGGACTGCGTACCCAAAAAAGTATGCCAAACCAAATTCTTAATGGAATGAAGCCCAGACTCTATATCAGGGGTCAATATATCATACCAATACATTTTCTTATACTCAACATATTCCAACTCCTTAAATAAAACAACCAAATTAAAAAAAATTCATATAATCCATATCTATTGGTGGAAACCTCTTCACTTTACCATATACATAACTCATATATCCTTCACTGTCTTTCACAAACTTTTTCTCATGATGAAACACGGGAACAACAAGATATTCAGACATCTGCAATATAATTAATATATATATATATATATATATATATATATATATATATATTAACAACTAGCATACCAATTTAATTTGACTCTATTTCAATATCAATTCTAAATTAGAAATCCAAGTTTTTTTTATTCGTAAAAAATTGTGGAATCTGTCTTTCTTCTCACAATATGTGCATTCCAATATTAAATAACTATTTACAGTATCAAAAAATACAACAATACCTAGATTTTTAGATATTTATTATCCCAAAATCACATTGTTTATTATTTCTCTTCTTCTTAGACCATACACACAATGTACATAGCAAAGCATGTTAGAATTATTGAAAATGACAACACACTTTTGAAAAAGAAAGGGGAAAACCACACTAACTTGGCACGTTGCAAACGCGGTGCAATCTCCATCCAAGCTTCAACCAAGTTTCGTCAACCGTACTATCCAACCACCTTAACAATAATATGTGGAGGTCAGTCAGCAACTTTGTTAGCAATATTGTCAGCACATCGCTCCAACTTTGAGAGGTCAACGAGCACTACAAAAGGATGACTTTTGCTCTACTAGAATTTTCTTGTAATTATGTGAGCAACATAGGAGCTTATATGGAAATCTCAATGTGACGTTCTCTTATTCAATCGAAATGCAACATCTCATTATTTTAAATGACGCCGTTTTTGCTTTCTAAAGTGGGATAGATTGGCTCTTATCCATTTTTTAGTGGCCAACATGGAACTTAATAAAGTCTTAACCTCCACATTATCAATGTTAACTGACACATAAGTTATTTTTGTTTGTTTTGGTTAGAGGAGATGATGGAAAGACCACGACGTCTTTGGTGCGGAATTTATAACCACAAACTAACCGGAAGTGCACCAGGTCGTACCAAGTAGTACCTCAAGTGAATGAGGGTCGATCCCACGAGGATTGATGGACTAAGCAACAATGGTTGATTAAATTACTTAGTTAGACAAACAGAAAAGAGCGTTTGGGTCTCAATTGCATTAAACAGTAAATTCAGAAAATTAATAAAGTAAGCAATATACAAGTTGTGAATAATATATGGAGAAACAGTTAAGACTTCAGAGTTATCTATTTTACGGATTGACTTTTCTTACTAACTATTTTAATCATGCAAGACTTAATTCATGGCAAACTACATGTGACTAAACCCTAATTTCTTAGACCTTTTTAGTCTCCTCTAACTCGCATCAACCGCCAATTCCTTGGTCAATTAATTCCAATTAGAGGGTGAAGTTTAATTCTAGTTATATGCCACAGAAATCCTAATTACCCAAATATAAGAGGACTATATGTCACGTATCCCGTTAAATCCAGATAATTAGAAATTTAGGAGAATATGTTTTCAAGATGTTATTCAAGTAAAGAGCTTTTCTAAGTTATACAAGAAATCAATTAGAAAGAGGGTCATACTTCCGTTCCACTCAAATTCATAAGATAAAGAACGAAAATAATTCTTGAAATATAAATCAGTGCATGAATTAAAATAGAAAAAATAATAGAATCAATCTATACAATAGACAGAGCTCCTAACCTTAATAGTGGAGGTTTAGTTGCTCATGGTTCAGAGAGAAAAACTAGGATTCAGGTAAACTGTAATTTACAGAATGAGGTGGAATAATCCCCAGAAGAGAAGTTTCTTTTCCCTTTTATATCTAATCCTAATTAATTTTAAATTATAATTTTTAAAACTAAATAATATCTTTTCTATTTTAAAATAAAAAAATAAAGTTTAAATCAGAATTAATTAAAGCAATCCGCGCGTCTTCAATTAATGAATGGGGACCACTTGCTTCGTAGGAAGGCACGCCTAACTTGGCACGGAGCTGCGCCTTACTTGGATATATCATGCGCCTAACTTGAAAGGAGTAACTTCTCTTGCGTGTTGTTGTTGAGCATTGCGCCTAACTTGAGAAATCTCAAGTTAGGCGCAGCCTAGGCAGAGCTTCTTGGGCATTCTTCTTTCATCCTTGCCCCTAACTTGAGAAATCTCAAGTTAGGCGCAACCTTGGCTGCGCTGGTGGAAAAGAAGTATAAACTATTATACATCATTGGAAAGCTCTGGAAGTTAGCTTTCCAACGCTATTGGAATCACGTTCATTGGACTTCTTTAGCTCAAGATATTTAGGTTTGAGTGCAGAGAGGTCAGGGTTGACAGAATCATTCACCTTCTTCTCTTTTTCTGCGGAAACTCCATCAAATCCAGCCAAATGCTACCTAAAGTAAACAGAATTTCACACGACTCAAAGTAACATCTATAGTGTCTAAAAGATAATTAATTCTTGATTAAACTCAACAAATTAAATGCAAATTCACTAGGAAAAGATAAGAAAGATGCTCACGCATCAGTCTCACGGAAATATGGGACAGGAGCTAATTTGTCATTTTTGTTTTACAATTGTCACAATGTCCTTTGAAATAAAGGACAGAAATCGGATTAGGTGTTCACTCAAAAAATTATTATTCTAATATTTATAAATAATATCTATGCGAGAATTATTCACTTAATTATTTTTATTTTTAAAACTAAATAATATCTTTTCCTATTTTAAAATAAAAAATAATGTTTAAATCAGAATTAATTAAAGCAATTCGTGCGTCTTCAATTGATGAATGTGGACCACTTGCTTCGTAGGAAGGCACGCCTAACTTGGCATGGAGCTGCGCCTTACTTGGATATATCATGCGTCTAACTTGAAAGGAGTAACTTCTCTTGCATGTTGTTGTTGAGCATTGCGCCTAACTTGAGAAATCTCAAGTTAGGCGCAGCCTAGGAAGAGCTTCTTAGGCGTTCTTCTTTCATCCTTGCGCCTAACTTGAGAAATCTCAAGATTTCTCAAGTTAGGCGCAACCTTGGCTGCGCTGGTGGAGAAGAAGTATGAAATATTATACATTGTTGGAAAGCTCTGAAAGTTAGCTTTCCAACACCACTAAAATCATGTTCATTGGACCTCTGTAGCTCGAGATATTTAGGTTTGAGTGCAGAGAGGTCAGGGTTGACAGCATCATTCGCCTTCTCTTTTTCTGCGGAAACTCCATCAAATCCAGCCAAATGCTATCTAAAGTAAACAGAATTTCACACGACTCAAAGTAACATCCATAGTGGCTAAAAGATAATTAATTCTTGATTAAACTCAATAAATTAAATGCAAATTCACTAGGAAAAGATAGGAAAGATGCTCACGCATCACAACACCAAACTTGAATTGTTGCTTATCCTCAAGCAACCAAACTAATATAGGCTTAGGATGTGAATTTGCATGAGAATGAGAGTTTGATTAAGCTCATGTCTCTTCTTATAGTGGGGTTTACAACTGCAATCCTGAATAGTTTTGGCATCTCACCCTCCTTTGAATCAGAAGAATGTCACTGTCATTCGGAATTAGAATCCAGATAATATTTTGAATTCTCTAATCTTTTGTACTTCAATTTAATCCTTGAACACAGTAAATTTCCTTTGATTTTCTTTTCTTTGGTGCTTTGCACCTTGAGCCTAGCCGTGACTTTAAATGTTTTGTCTCAAGCTTCACTTGACACAAAAACACCACAAGCACTTAACTGAGGAACTCTCTTTAAGTTCTGATTTTTCTTTCAGTTACTCCCAGACAGTGGTGCTCAAAGCCTTTGGCATACTGACGATTGGATTGTTGACGGTTTAGAATTTCACAAATGAATCTTCGTTGTAAAGTATAGTTTCTAAACCAAGCAATAATCCTTTCATACAAAAAGTTGTTTGTCACTAGTACAAACCCCTAAAATTTATAAACCGAAGTATTGGACCTCGGGTCGTTCTCCCTAGGACTTACAATGAAATGTCTTGTTATTGGTTATGAGTTATTTTGGGGTTTTGGATAAGGAGCATGAAAAGTAAATGGCAATGAAAATAAACTAAAAACTATAAAAGGCTCTTGGAAAGGTGTGAGAACTAGAAGTCCTATCCTAGTTATCCTTTTCAATTGTGATGAGAATTGTTCATTGCTACCACTTAGTTAACCCTTACTAATTAAAGGAAAGTCAAGTGGATGAATTAACTTGAGCCACAAGTCCTAACCAACTCCCAAGGAAAGACTAGATTTAGTGCACTCCAAACTAATTAGCAATCTCTTCAATTATCAATCAACAAAGGAATTAGATAACTCAAGCGTCACTAATTACTCTACCTAGGCCAAGAGGAACAAAATCTACACTAAAACTAAAAGAGACATTTCAACAAACACATAAAGTGCAAGAGGAGTAAACATTATTAAATGCAAGAATTAAAGGAATCTACAACTACAAAAACAAGAGATCAACAATAGAAAAGCAAAGAAGAACAATTATTATGAATTACCTCTTATTGAATTGGAAGAAAAGTAGAAGGAACAATACTAGATCTACAACAAAATATAAGAACAACATAAAGAAAATTACAACAAGGGAATAGAAGGAGATTGAATGTAGCAACAAAGAATTGAGAGATAGAAGTGGAGAAAAGCAAAGATTAAAACCTAGATCTAAGAACTAAACCTAATCCTAATCCTAATTCTAGAGAGAAGAGAGAGCTTCTCTCTCTAACTCTAACTACTTCTAAAACTAAACTATGACTAATGATTAAAAGTATATTGATTCCTCTTCAATTCTTGGCTTAAATAGCATCAGAAATGAGTTGGATTGGGCCCACAAGGCTTCTAAAATCGCTGGCCACGTGTTGCATTAAGTGGGTCATGTGCCACCATCGGCGCGTCCGCGTACCGTGCGCGTGCGCGCCCCTATGCGCGATGCAACTATGGCAAATCTTATATCTTTTTGAAGCCCCGGATGTTAGCTTTCCAACCCAACTGGAACCGCATCATTTGGACCTCTGTAGCTCAAGTTATGGTCGTTTAAGTGCAAAGAGGTCGGCTTGACAGCTTTTCGATTCTTTCATTTCTTCATGAGTTCTCCAACTTTTCATGCTTCCTTTCTTCATTCCCTTGATCCAATCTTTGCCTCCTAAACCTTAAATCACTTAACAAACATATCAAGGCATCTAATGGAATCAAGGTGAATTAGATTTAGCTATTTTAAGACCTAAAAAGCATGTTTTCACTCTTAAGCACAATTAAAGGAGAATATACAAAACCATGCTATTTCATTGAATAAATGTGGGTAAAAGGTTATAAAATCCCCTAAATCAAGCATAAGATAAACCCTACAAATGGGGTTTGTCACATACTCTTGTCAAATGCATTTGATCTCGACTCTTAGTGTTCTGTCTCAAGCATTACTTGACACAATCACACCACAAGCATATGACCAGGAAAACAAATCTTTGAGCTTTTAATCATGTCTAACCTCCCTAGTCATTGATGCTTAGAGTCTTGGACCTTGCTTTTATTTTTCTTTTGCTGTTTCTTCTGCTTCAAGGATTAAACTTTCACTTATTGCAGAGAATTCATAATAGTTTTCTAAATTCCTGTTCCTTATACATCAACATCTTTTGATTCAAATTCAAATATGCACTGTTCATGTCATGTATTTAGAGTCACAGAAAATACCACCACATTTGGATAAATGAGACTACTATTAAGAATAAACTCAATTTCTCACACATTACATTCTCTTTTTCTTCATTCTTTTTTATTTCAAGCTCAGTGAGTAATACATGAGACACTTTCCAGAATTAAAGCAAATAACAGAAATTTTTAAAAATAACAGACTTAAACTAAAACCTAGGAACTTAAATAATAAAGGATCATGCAGAAACCAAGTAAAATAGCAGAAAACAGGAATATAACATAATAAGAACTGGAAAAAATATAGAACGAAAGGAACTCAACCACCTCAGTTATCCTAGTGGCCGTCTCATTCTTCAGGTTGTGCTCCTCCGTGAAGATAATTCGCCTCCTTGAAAGGAGGGGGCTGTCCTGTGCCTAACTTGGGCTTGCACTGCGCCTTACTTGGAGTCTCCCGAGCCTCCAGGAATCCTTGGCCTTCACCCTTGTGCCTAACTTGAGAATTCTCAAGTTAGGCGCGGACCAGGCAGAGAATAATCTCCATTGTACGCGTCATGTGGCACCTAACTTGAGATTTTCAAGTTAGGCGTCACCCAAATCTGAATCAATATCCTCCCGGGTGTCTGAAACTCTGTATTCAGGAACCTGTTTCTATTTCAATGACTCTACATGATCCAAATACACATAAAACAAAGGAAAAATAGTAAAAACTCAACTAAAACTAAATAAATAACAAAATCAAACCAACAGAAATCAAACTAAAGGATACAAAAACATCGGGTTGCCTCCCGACAAGCGCTTCTTTATCGTGACTAGCTTGACGGTCAGCTCCTCTAGGGAGGAGGATCATAGGGGCTCAGCTCTTCACCCCTCACTTTGAACTTCTTTTCTGTGTCTCCATAAAGTAGCTCAATATGCTCCAAAGAGAGGATTCGATTTACTGTATAAGTCAACACTGGATTGCTAGTCAACACCACCTTCATTCTTGGGGAGAAACCTTCAGTGGGGATCTTTTTGTTTCTCCATCCTCTGGGTACTTTCTTTTTAGGACCCTCCTCCTTGGTGGATGATGCATTCCTGACACCAAACTTAGGTTTGATGTTAGGAAGAATTTTATTGATTGTCACCAAAGGAGGTTTGAGCTGCAGATTCTGCTGTGCAACATCAAGAGGTTCTTGAAGGTTTGGATTAATAAGCTCAATTTGCATGCACCTCTCTTCTTCACCTACTGAATGTATATCTTTGAAGACGTGAAAGACTAGTTGCTCATCATGCACTCTAAGCACTAATTCACCCACTTCTACATCAATTAGAGCTCTCCCAGTGGCTAGGAAGGGTCTTCCTAGAATTATAGAGGCATTCTCATCCTCTCCTGTGTCAAGAATCACAAAATCTGCTGGGAGGAAGAACTTACACACTTTGACCAAGATATTATCCACTAATCCGTATGCAGGCTTTATAGATTTGTCTGCCATCTGTAATGCTATCCTTGTGGATTATGCCTCTTGGATTTGCAACTACTTCATCACAGACAAGGGAATTAAATTTATGCTTGCCCCCAGATCACATAGGGCTTTCTCAAAAGTAGTGCTCCCAATGGTACATAAAATTTGAAAGCTCCTTGGATCTGACATCTTCTTTGGCAAGTTATTCTGAATTATGGCACTACATTCCTTAGTCAGGACCACTGTCTCATCTCCCTTTAAAGGCTTCTTCTTTGACAACAACTCCTTCATGAATTTGACATAGAAAGGCATTTGCTCCAAAACCTCAGCAAAAAGAATATTGATTTGCAACTTTCTGAAGACTTTCAAGAACTTCGAAAACTGCTTGTCCTTGGTCTCCTTTTGAAGTCTCTTAGGAAATGGCATTTTAGGCTTGTACTCATGAGCCTTTGACAATGTAGGATAAGTGTCAAGAGAATCTGGGAATGGGTTGTCTGCACGCTTTGGAGGGACGTGCTCTACTTCTTCCTTTTTCTCCTCTGGAGCTTATTTTTCAACTGGCTCCTCATGAACTTGTGCTTCTATACTTGCCACATGTTCACTTATCAAGGTGATAGCCTTGCATTCCTCTCTTGGATTCACCACTATATCACCAGGAAACGCAAAGCGAGGCATCTCAGGTATTTGCTTGCTCAACTGGCCTACCTGTACCTCCAAGTTTCTGAGAAAAGCTCTAGTTTTCTGCATAAAATGATTCATTACTGCTTCCATATCAGTGTTCTTCTGGGGCTGAGAATTTTCCTGCTGAGGTGGTTATTGATGATGAAACTGAAACTGGCAGTTATTATGATTATTCTGCTGAAAACCGCCCTGAGAATTATTGTTAGAATTTTGTGATCCCTGAGGTTGCTCTCTCCACCCAAATTTTGGGTGGTTTCTCCACCCCTGATTATAGGTCTTAGAGTATGGACCATTATTGGGGTTTCTAGGAGCATTCCCCATATAATTGACCTGTTCAGAAGAAAATTGAGTATAATTATAATTCTCATTTTGCATAAAATTATCTGTCATGTCATAAGGGACCTCTTGAGGTGCATTCTGAGTGTTGACAGCTAAAACCTGCATCCTACTCAATTGTTGAGAAATTAAACTCATCTGCTGACTCAAAATTTTATTCTGAGCAAGGATAGCATCAAGAGCTTCTACTTCCATAACGCCTTTCTTTTGAGGGGTCTCAAAGTTCACAGGATTCCTGTTAGATGAATATAAATATTGGTTGCTAGCAACCAATTCAATAAGCTCAGTAGTTTCCTCCGGTGTCTTCTTCATGTGCAATGAACCACCTGCAGAAATATCTAAGCACATCTTGGACATTTCACCCAAGCCTTCATAAAAGATATCTAGTTGGGTCCATTTAGAGAACATGTGTCCGGAGAGCATTGCCTAATCAGCAACTTGTACCTCTCCCAAGCTTTATAGAGGGTCTCACCATCCTTCTGTCTGAAGGTCTGAACCTCCACCCTAAGCTTAGTCAGCTTCTTTGGTGGGAAAAATGTAGTAAGGAATCCAGTGACAATCTTTTCCCAAGTATCCAAACTCTCCTTGGGTTGGGAATCTAGCCATAGTTTTGCTCTATCCCTCAAAGCAAACAGGAAGAGCATGAGTTTTTACACCTCAGGGTTCACTCCATTTGTCTTCACAGTATCACATATCTGCAGAAAATTAGAAATAAATTGATTTGGGTCTTCTTGGGGAAGACCATGATACTGGCAGTTTTGTTGCACCAGGGTGACCAATTGTGGCTTCAACTCAAAGTTGTTTGCAGCTATAGGAGGCACCACAATGCTTTTTCCATAAAGATCTGTAGTAGGAGCAGTGTAAGAGCCAAGCACTCTCCTAGGTTGTTCATTCCCATTCGGATTTGCCATATTGGCATTAGCAGCATTATTAGGATCCATAGTGGATTCTGCAGTCTTGTAAAGTCTTGCTTGTTGCAAACGCCACCTGAAGTTCTTTCAGGTTTAGGATCAAAGTCTACGAGAGGTTCCTTGTCTCTGTTCCTGCGCATAAACAGACAGGAGACAAGAAAAGATGGAACTCTCTATGTCAGAGTGCAGAGAATTCCAAGTGAAGTAACCTATGTAAAGAGATAAAAATATTGAATAAAATAAATGCTAAAATTCGAACATTATTATTAAAAATTAAGACTAAAATTTTGAAATTATTAGGTAAATTAAATAAAAAAGTTTAAAATAAGACTAACTAGGAAACACCAAACTTAATTTCAAAAATTAAAAAAAATGGTTGAGCAAAATTTCAAAAATTTATAGCTTAAAATTTAAATGAAATTAATAAAATAAAAAAAATAAAAATAATAAAGGAAAATAAGGAAGGAAAAACGAAGATGAACTAAAATAGAACAAAGAAACGAAAGAAGGTGGAAAACAATCACAATTTGAAGTTAAAGAAAAAAAGAAAAGAAACGAAGACAGGGGCTAGAAGAACGAAAAGGAAAGAAAAATGAAAAATAAAAAATAATAATACTAAAATAAAACTAATTAAAAGAAAAATTATCTAATAAACAACAAATAGTTATCAATTATAGTCAATCTCTAGCAACGGCGCCAAAAATTTGGTGTGGAATTTATACTCACAAACTAACCGGCAAATGCACCGGGTCGTACCAAGTAGTACCTCAAGTGAATGAGGGTCGATCCCACGAGAATTGATGGACTAAGCAACGATGGTTGATTAAATTACTTTGTTAGACAAACAGAAAAGAGTGTTTGGGTCTCAATTGCATTAAACAGTAAATTCAGAAAATTAATAAAGTAAGCAGTAAACAAGTTGTGAATAATATATGGAGAAACAGTTAAGGCTTCAGAGTTATCTATTTTCCGGATTGACTTTTCTTACTAACTATTTTAATCATGCAAGACTTAATTCATGGCAAACTACATGTGACTAAACCCTAATTCCTTAGACCTTTTTAGTCTCCTCTAACTCTCATCAACCGCCAATTCTTTGGTCAATTAATTTCAATTAGAGGGTGAAGTTTAATTCTAATTATATGCCACAGAAATCCTAATTACCCAAATATAAGAGGATTATATGTCACGTATTCCGTTAAATCCAGATAATTAGAAATTTAGGAGAATATGTTTTCAAGCTGTTATTCAAGTAAAGAGCTTTTCCAAGTTATACAAGAACTCAATTAGAAAGAGTGTCATACTTCCGTTCCACCCAAATTCATAAGATAAAGAACGAAAATAATTCTTGAAATATAAATCAGTGCATGAATTAAGATAGAAAAAACAATAGAATCAATCCATACAATAGACAGAGCTCCTAACCTTAACAGTGGAGGTTTAGTTGCTCATGGTTCAGAGAGAAAAACTAGGATTCAGGTAAACTGTAATTTATAGAATGAGGTGGAATAATCTCCAGAAGATAAGTTTCTTTTCCCTTTTATATCTGATCCTAATTAATTTTAAATTATAATTTTTAAAACTAAATAATATCTTTTTCTATTTTAAAATAAAAAAATAAAGTTTAAATCAGAATTAAATAAAGCAATCCGCGCGTCTTCAATTGATGAATGGGGACCACTTGCTTCGTAGGAAGGCACGCCTAACTTGGCACGGAGCTGCGCCTTACTTGGATATATCATGCGCCTAACTTGAAAGGAGTAACTTCTCTTGCATGTTGTTGTTGAGCATTGCGCCTAACTTGAGAAATCTCAAGTTAGGCGCAGCCTAGGCAGAGCTTCTTGGGTGTTCTTCTTTCATCCTTGTCCCTAACTTGAGAAATCTCAAGTTAGGCGCAATCTTGGCTGCGCTGGTGGAAAAGAAGTATAAACTATTATACATCGTTGGAAAGCTCTGGAAGTTAGCTTTCCAACGCCATTGAAATCATGTTCATTGGACCTCTGTAGCTCAAGATATTTAGGTTTGAGTGCAGATAGGTCAGGGTTGACAGAATCATTCGCCTTCTTCTCTTTTTTTGCGGAAACTCCATTAAATCCAGCCAAATGTTACCTACAGTAAACAGAATTTCACACGACTCAAAGTAACATCCATAGTGTCTAAAAGATAATTAATTCTTGATTAAACTCAACAAATTAAATACAAATTCACTAGGAAAAGATAAAAAAGATGCTCACGCATCAGTCTCACGAAAATATGGGACAGGAGCTAATTTGTCATTTTTGTTTTACAATTGTCACAATATCCTTTGAAATAAAGGACAGAAATCGGATTAGGTGTTCACTCAAACAATTATTATTCTAATATTTATAAATAATATCTATGCGAGAATTATTCACTTAATTATTTTTATTTTGCCTTCAAAATTCCCAAAATATAGTTGTATATTATGCAAAGTTGCAAACAAATTGATCTATCATCTTAATGAAACAATTTTTTTTTTAAGTTTAATAAACTTTCACAAAACTTTTATTAAATGAATTCATGTAGTTATACAAAAATTTCTAGAATTAACTAGGATGAATTTTTCGGGACCTCGTGATCTTTTTCACACAAATTGAAATTGATGCTTGCAAATATGCTTCCATGTCTAAATGAGTAAATAATTTTTGAAAATGTATTGAGCATAAAAAGTTATGTACCTTTTTTATTAGATTTTGATTTATTTTATAAAATTAATTTTCAAGTTAACGACTTTATGTTTTTATTGGAATTAATTAACTTTATAAAACAAGTCAGAATCTAATAAGAGAAGTACCACTTGAATTTTGCATCATAATTGCTTTGATTTACTCTCTTCAAAATCTCTTTTGCATGATATTCAAGATCTGTTAAGTAGTTGAATTGGTCTCTCGTTTAGACTAAGTACCGAAATAAATTTATAAATTTATATGTAAATAAAAAATATAGGTGAACAATATATATAATAAATAACATAAACAACGAATTAAAAAAATTAAATTAATTTTAAATTTTAACAAATTCAAAATTAATTAATTTTTATCAGATTTTATAGTTTAAAAATTTAAGATTAACATTCATAAATACATTCACATTCGCAGTATATATATGTACGGTTACTCCCAATTTTACTGTAACAGAATTTCTGACGTTCGCTGCGCAACTTACACAGAATCTCTCCGGTCCACATCCATAATTCGATGTCATCATTGGAGGCAGCTTTGTAGCGAGGTGCCTCTCCTTCCAAGAGTGTCGTTGTCTTCCGCACTCTGTGCAGCCATAACCGTAGTTGTTTCACGATCTTGTATTCCTGCCTTCGTTGTGGTTCACGACCCCAGGACCGTTTCGGATGTTTATTTTTCATGCAGATGATTTGCTTACCATTATCAGAAGTGTCGGGGACGGCTTAGGGCTCACGGTGCGACAACGCTAGATGGGTTCCTTCCAAGGGCCGACGATGGTGGCACCATCGATGGTAGGGATGCAGTTGGTGGCGCTGCAGATGGGAAGGGCAGTAGCTCAGGAAAATGGTGATATGGACTAGATGAAGGGTGGCGGTGCTAAGGTCCGGCACAGCAACAATGGCTGCACGACGGGAACGACACAAGGCGATGTTGACGTGCATCTCTGACGGTGAAGATGACGGCGCAACAGAAAAGAAGAGTTAGCGATGATGTAATAGCGCGTCAGAAAAAAATGAGTGGGCATTTGTAAATTGGGAGACTGCTGTAAAAAAAAGTTACAGTTTGATGTGAGTTAGAGGTTTTTTATGATTATTGAGCCTGAAATTTATATAAGGAAAAAGTTGGGTAACCAAAAAGTTTTAGCCATAATTAGCTAAAATTTTCTATAATATACTTCATTTACATCATTTAATAACAGTTTTATTTTTTAGCCCACTCTCTTATCATTTCACTTATCATATTCTTATCAACTCCATTTGTTAATGATATTAATTATAATATCATATTTCTTACTATTAGACATTTTTGTAATCAATACTTAATATTTCTTTTTATAATTTAATTTTTATATTTAAAAATATAATAAAGATTAATAATAATAATTAATAACGGTTATAATTTATCATTGTAATTGATTTTTGCTCTGCTCCTTCGCCTAATGGAGATACGATAATATCACATAAATTCAATAATTGTAATTGATTATTATCATAAACACTTTTTTGTTTTATTATTATTATTATTATTATTATTATTATTATTATTATTATTATTATTATTATTATTATTATTATTATTATTATTATTGTAATTAATTTTCTGTGTTTGTTAAGTCATTTATCATCATTTAATGGAGAGATACAAAATCTGAAAGCTACCCTAATATGATTTTGTTTCCGTTAATTCAATTATTTTCATTCAAAATTCACAACTCTAATACCATTGCAAACACAATTAGAATAGGTTAAGGAATTTTACAAGAAATCATATTTGTCATTACAAATAGTATGTCATTTGAATTCTATCTTAATACGGTACCTATGGTAGAAAGTGCTGAAGAATTTGAACATACAACAGATGGACTCACTCGACCAGGTTGTTGTCAGTCAATCAATTTTCGAGAATATGAAAAACTCAACTAGTTTTGATGAGGTATGGTAATAAACTGATTAATTTTTTTTGTGTGTTTTTATGTGCATTTATAATTATATTGTACTAACTAAGTTCATACACATAACATTCATACGTTTATATACATAACATCCATAATTATATACAACTAACATCTAAAAATTAAATTTATGTTTATTAGATATTACATCCATACACATATCATTTTTTAGTTATTGCTTAAGTAACTATAAAATTAACATATTTATTTTTAAATTTTATCATAATTGAATTTAAAAAACGTCAAATTCTTAAATTAATTTATTCAATTCATAAATTTACTCATAACATCCATAAATTCATACATGTAACACCCATAATTTCATATTAATAACATTCATAATTTTGTACTCATAATTTTCATAATTTCATACATATGATATCTATAATTAATAAATTTTTATAATCAATATTATTAAATTTTAAACTATACGTCTTATTGTATTCTTCAAATTATCTCATATGTGTACTAATATGTCATGATTTTAATTATTTTAATATTTTTATTTAATATTTGTATGTATACTTATTTATTGATTTTAATACGACGAGATCATAATTGTTTTTAAAAATTTATTTTTTTTGTTTATATTTTTTAATAGTCTATATGTAAAATATAAATTATATAGTAGAAGTTGTTAAAAATTTTTAATTTAACTTCTATAATTTTTGTAAAGAATTATTGCATTTTAATGGATAATAATGTGATTGAGAGATGTTAGTGATTTGAATTAGAAAAAACTGAAATTGATTTTGGAAAGAAAATTAATGACTTCAAACATGCAGCAAAATGATAGGTGATAAAAAGAATAAGTAATAAAGAGATGTATATCACTTACTTATCAAGAGAATAAAAATTTTTATATAATATTTTTATATTGTAATTATTTTTTGGTTAACTAGCGCTCCTCTTTATATAAATTATGCAAACTCTACATAGTACATACAAAAATTTATATATATAAAAAAAAGTATAAATAAGTACACACATAAATTTAAACACTTTTTTTATAAATATTAAATTACATATACACTAAAATTAATTATTAATATAAAATAAATATTAAATTATAAAATATATATATTAAAAATAAATTAAACAATAAATATATTTACACATGCATTTTTTAATAGCTAAACATTAGCCTGTTAAAGCACATCCTGAAGCTGACGAATGAAACCATCAACACAAGAAGATTCAAAATGTGGAGCTAAGAAGAGATTCCTAATTTTGCTATGATTTTCTCTCACATCTCTTCCAACTTGATTCTCATCATCCATAACAGTTTTAACAGCTTTGCACACACTTTCTTTGCTAAACAAGCCATCTTCTTGTCCTTTTTCGACTTCAACCCCAACCCTCAACTTCCTTCCCAGAATTCTTGCATTTATCACATGATCTCCGTACGGCCCTGGCAACAACACAAGCTGGCACTTATTCACAAGTGCCTCCGTCACAGAACCCGCCCCGCAGTGTGTTATGAAGCATCCAACACTAGAGTGCCCCAATATCAATTGTTGCGGCACCCATCCTCCGTGTACAACACTTCTTTCTTTTGTCCTTTCTTTGAATCCTTCTGGTAACACTTCTTCAATGGAATCATATCCCATAGGGGGTTTAATTACCGCAAGGAACGGAAAACCTGTTAGTTCAAGTCCAAGTAACAATTCCTGCACTTGGTTTTTCTCCATAGGGCTTTCAGTTCCAAGTGCACAGTAAATAACTGAACCGGATTTAAATTTACTAAGCCATGATTCCCATTTTTCATCTAAGGCAGTGTTTGGTTGTTCAGGTAAAAGAGGACCCGATAGAATAACGGGTTTTTTGTATTGGGATTCAAGATAATCCACGTATGGACCTTCAATTTCTCTGCAACTTTTGAATGCAACTGCATCTGATAAATCCGCACCGGTGCTGAGCCTATCAAAGAAGAGAACACCGCTTCCGAATTCCCGTTTTCTAAATGCAACCATGTTTCGAAGCTCGTGGGCACGAAGATCGATTATTGAAGCTTCAGGGAAATCTGGAGATGGTGGGTTATTGAGATCTGATTCGGTTATGTTTCTTCCTTGGCGCATTCTAGCTGGGGATGCAAGGTAAGCTATAGTTGCAGGGTTAACTACGAAGTATTGGACACATTTTATGCCATGACTTCTTGCAATGTTTGGAAGCCAGTGTTGGAAATCAAAGATAACGATTTGTGGGTTTAGATCCTTGAGGAGAAGCTCTATGACATTGTATGTGAGGTCCATGGCAGTAGCGATGTGTTTGATTGAGGAGAAGGGGACATCTGAAGTGGTTTCAGCTTCATGGGGGAGGCCAGGGCATTGAGGAACAATGATGGGAATGAAGGTGATGAGTTGTGGGTGGAGGTTTAGATGTTGAAGCTTTGATATTGTTCTTTTGGGTATGAAGAAGGAGATTCTGTGGCCTCTGTTTGCAAGCTTGTTGGAGAGGTGAAGAAATGGGGTGAGGTGCCCCATGGCAAGCCATGGATACATTACTATGTGCAGAGAAGAAGCTCCATCCATGGCAGCAGAAAAATGAATTGATTATTTGTTGTATTTGTTATTATATTAAACTTAATTATTCAAAGGCCAAAACAATAAACTATGATAACATGCGCACCAGTTCATAGGGCTCTATTTCTTTTTGGGTGGTTGGACTGCTCGTATTAAAAGGGTAATTTTTCAAATGTTTTTAAAAAAAATTATGTTGACTAATTTAATTTTTAATAAATTTTAATTAACAAATTAATTTTTTTTTCTTTATTTTGTTAAATATATTACTTTTTGTATCCAATTTTAATAAAATGTTAGACAATCAATTTTGTCATTATTATTTAATAGAAGATATAATAATTTGTTTTTAAAAAAATTAATCTCTTAATATAAACGAATAATTTTATAATAAAATTTATTTATTTAATAAAATAAAATTTATAAATTAATTTAGTGATTAAATTTATTAAAAACTAAAATTTCTCACTAAATTTGTTAAGTAATGACTTAAAGTATTACTCATTATTTATATAAAAAAATAGCTAATAAACAAGTCGCCGATTACACCAGACATTATTGAATATTATCTTTCTTCACGTCGTAGTATTGCCATGGCTCCATCTAATTCATTGTGAGGTCAGTGGAGTCCACGTCCACGGTCCACTTTCTCATTAATTAAAGAGGTTAAAATAGATGATGATTTTTTTTCATAATATAGATCCTAATTATCTATTAGCACTTTTTTTAATTTATTTAGGAATATTCTTGCGGTCACCAACTAAATGAGTGTTCAACAATATACAGTACAAATTAAATAGTAAAAAAGAATGCACATTGTCGCATAAGCTAACTATGGACAGTATTCCATTGTGGGAAAGGCACGACCAGAATAACCATTTGTGGAACGACGGACCCATTTTGGCTCAGTCTATAACGGAACTTTTAAAGTTAATATTTTAGATCAGTAAAAATCGGACAAGCAAAAACATTGTATGCACATACATGACACTAATTAGTAACTACATATTCTTTTAGTTGGGTTCAGTTGTTAACGTTTGTATTTTGAGATTCTTTTGCTGAACTGTCAATTCTATTTAAAAGATTAGTGTAACTGTGCAACATATTCTTGTTTAGTCTGTGGTTATCACTTTCTTCTTGATTTTAGTTAATGTTAATATATATTAAAGATAGCTATACGTCAAATTCAAATTATCTCTTGGTAGATAAACAATAGCATCATCATCAAGAACGTAATTATTATCCCTCTGGTGATTTTAAGTGTTGGTGTCTACGACAAGGAATATGTCAGTGGAACATATACTTGGTGCTATCAAACTTAGGATTAAAAGAGGCATTAATCTCGCAATACGCGATACTTATTCTAGTGACCCTTATGTTGTTGTCAAAATGGAAGAACAGGTCAAAAATCTATTTTTTTTTCTCATTGAATATACTTATATACATGCTTAAATAATACAATATTGTAGCAATGCGATAAATTGATTATTTAATTTGATACATATGCAGAAGTTGAAAACCGCGTACATACGGAAAAATATTAATCCAGTATGGAATGAAGAATTGACTCTTTATGTTAAGGATGTTGCAACTCCAATAACTATGGTACGTGTTATACATTCAAGAAAATTAGTGCAGAAGCTTTTTCATTTTTGTGATTTACATTTATGATGATTGTCATATATGTTTGACTATGCAGCAAGTTTTCGACAAAGACATATTCACTGCAGACGATGAAATGGGCGATGCATTTATAGACATAAGGCCGTATATTGGGTGCCATTTGATGGGATTAAAGAGTTTGCCAGATGGATGTGTGGTGAAGAAAATTCAACCAAATAGGACTAACTGTCTAGCTGAAGAGAGCACATGCTTTTGGCGCAATGGGAGTATAGTCCAACCTATGATTTTAAGACTGAAAAATGTTGAGTGCGGTGAAATAGAATGTGAAATTGAGTGGCGTAATATTCCCGGTTGTAAAGGTTTATCAGGACTAAGATCTTGAATCAACTCATTATTATAAAAGGTGTATTATTGTATGAGAAAATATAAAGAGAAAATCTCTACATACAAATGTTTTACGTTTATAAGCTTTACAAGTTTGAAGAGAACAAAATCCACTAAACGCGTTGTTTGTGTTACGTGCTTTTTTAACAGACTTTTAAATTAATTCAAATCAATTAACGCGTAAATATATAACTTCCATTTTTCAAAAGATTTCGTTTCTTTTTTTCGAGTTGCTTGTCAAATTTGTTGGATCTCCTTCGTGCGTTTTCTCTTTGTTTTGTTTTTTTTTTTTTCGATTTTCATGGTTTCTGAAATCAAGCTTTAAAATCGTTTTGAAGATAATGGAACTTCAGAAATATACTCAAACGATTACATAAATACACTCAAACGATTACAGAAATACACCCAAACGGTTACAGAAAGGATTACAGAAATACACCCAAACAGTTATAGAAATACACCCAAAGGATTTAAGAAATACACCCAAAACAGAGGGAGACAGTATATTTCTTCTTGAAATCTTTTAATGTTTTGCTGGTTAAGGATGAGGCATATGACAGAGACAATCTAGAAGAAAAACCTAGAAGAACAGTAAAACAGTACTTTGAATAATGTTTCTTCGTTTTTTCTGGTGATTTTTGATGGAGATTTGTATCTTTTCTTCTTGATTTCTTTTACTCTTCGCGAGGAGTTGGAACGTTTCTGCAGAATCGTAGTTTGTTTCGAATGTCCCTTGAATCTTGACGGTTTGCGTTTTGATTGAGGAAGAAGAGGAAGAGTGAACGTGTTGTGGAAGGGTGATTAAGGCGCATGCGTTGGACGCTTGATTCTAAAAGAGTGGCGCGTGTGTTTTTTTCTTAGACTTAGAACAACTTGTATACCTTGTAAGCCAAAAAGACTTGTATGTATAACAGACCTAAAATATAAAATCAAGATTACTGGACACACCAGTCACACACACACACACACATATATATATATATATATATATATATATATATATATATATATATATATATATATATATATATATATATATATATATGTGGAAACAGTGAAAACAGTGACGTTTGTCCATTTAAATAAATGTTAGAGATTTACTTTTTTATTTGGACAAAAATATTCTTCACACTTCTTTTTAAATAAAGTTTTTGTTGTGTCTAGTAGTGAAGAAAATAAAAATTCTCTTTTGATATATAGATAGTTAGATAGTTATTTAGTTAAATATATTATTTTGTTTTTATTAATTTTTAAGATAGATTATACACTCTTTTCTATTTATACACAAATTAAAGGTGTTTTTATTATAGAATTGGCCAAAAAATTAAATAATAAAACGGATTTGAATTTTTTTTTTATGAATTTATAGATCGATTTTGTTAGGTAGATAATGATCTTTGTAAATAATATGAACAATGAATTTTAGAATTGGTCTAATAAAAGTAAAAAAACACTCTACTCCAAATTATCCCCTAATCCCTAATATTAGGATAACCATCCGCACACCTAGTGAATTGAACATTCAGTCATTGTTAATTGTGCATGAATAAATCGAATCAAAAGAAATAATCATTTAATTAAGAATCAACATAACCATATGCATACCTATTGAATTGAACATCCGGTATATGTTACTAGTAACTACTTAATCAAACCAGCTGCATAAGTATTAGACTAACTATCCGCATACTTAGTAAACTGAACATCTGACTTATTATTCATTGATGACTACGTGTGAATGTGAGGAATTGTCGTTTGTGAATGACAATGGGCATCACAAAACGGTTCATCGAAGTTGAACTCCATTTACGTGCATATGATGGTTATGCACGTATGAAAATGTAGCAACGTATGGCACTGGACGTTGACGACACTACCGCACACAATGTGAGGCTGCGATGGGGCTGCACGGCCGGCGTCGGATGAACAATGGGAAGGAGGATGCACGGGCTGCTGCGGCGCAATCTCACATCACAACAGAGCGCAAAATGAGATAGGAGAGGCTGGTGGGCGGCGTCGGCGGGAGACTGGGCGGCATTGGATCGAACAACAGGGAAGTGCAGCGGGCCGGGATAACTCTGCGGACCGGAGATCGCAAATGGAGAATGGAAGATTAGGAGGTATTGGAAATAATCGTGTCAATTGTGATTCGATTTAATTGAAAATCTCTATTTTGCAAAATCTGAAATTAAAAATAATTAATTAATAATCTGATTTATTATTTTAATTTTAATTTTTTTACTTCATTGTTCACATTATTTAATATTCTCATTGTCTTTTTATACTTTTTTTTTTATCAATTTGTAAAGAATAAAAAATACTAAATAATTTTTTGAGAAAATTTTGCAGTTGATTTATATGTTTCTAGAAGGAAAAATATATTAAAGAAGACCTTGAAAATTTGTAGTATTAGATTTATAGGTCTATGACAAAATAACAAATTACAATTTTTTAAAATTTTATAAAATTTTCAACAATAATGTTAGGTGCATATTAAAATTAACTATTAAAATTAATTATTAGTATAAAATATATATTAAAATATAAAATATATATAAAAAATAAATTAAATTACATTTATATTTATCTATAATAATTTATTTTAGTGACTACTTTTAATATGTAAATTATATTTTTTATATTTAAATTTTTCATAAACTTATTTGATGCTTTTATTTTTCTCGTAAACCTATAGATTTATCTTACATTTTTTTGGAGCCTACTTATTTTATTAATAAAAGAGAATAATCTTTATCTATTGAATTGAATATTTTTCTTTATTTTATATATATTTATATATATATTTTTGGTCACACACTAATACACTCAGTCACTTACACACACATATAATATATGGCTCTTCAATCATCCCCAGACCCCAGCTAGGTTCGAGCCTGGTGTGACATATTAGAAAACAAACACCTTTGCCATTAGTACACAGCCCCAACCACTTTATATTTTGATATTTAAATTAAGCAGAAGCCAAATTGAATATTTTATTTTTTAGTTTTTATTTTTTATTTTTTACTTTTTACATGAATTGAATATTTTATTTAAGTATCTCATCCGTTTTTTTTATTGGACTTGAGTAGATCCGGACAGAGTTGACCCGACCCAAATACAACCATACCAATTCACATGATTCAAACAGTGATGACAAGCACCAACTCCCTGCCTCTCTTAACTTAGATTCACGTCACCTAATCCTCATCAATGTCTAACAGAGCCTTCACTCTCGCCCCTCTATCGAACATGGCAGCTGCATCGTCCTACTGTCCAAGGAGTGCCGATCTGAGGGAAATCGACATTGATCCTTGGTTAAGAGGACCAGTGATTTGATTATTTTATATTTATTGAACTACAAGCATCCCCTATTGGATAAAAATAAGCCAATAATAATAAGTGTTGATTTTGTTGAAGTAAAAAGAGTCCTCTTAGGGAGACAATGAAGTATATATACAATGGCTATAATGGACTGTTTATTTGGCCTAATATCAATAAAAAATGAAAACCAACTCATCTTTCACCTTAATTTTAAAAATCTTTGGTCTATGAATAAAATGAACATCACCCATACTATCCAGAATAACCATCCAGATACTAGGGATAATAAACATCTCATGTCATAAAACCACTCATCCCAAAACCTTAAGCTGATTTTGGAGTTCACCAAGAATCGAACTCTTGACCTTTTGGATCTAGAACTCTAATATCATATCATGAAACCACTCATCCCAAAAGCATAACCTGACAGGACAATGTAACACTAATGGTCATATCTCTAATACTTCCTAAATCTCCATTGTACACATTGTACGCTTAGGCCATTGGCTCCCTATACTTATTCTTAGTTTTATTTTAATTATAACCATCTAGTCCCTAATTCAATTTTTTCCCAATCCCTTTCTTTTTTTAGCACCGACGACAACCCTCTTACCCAACCCTTGAGACCTCTCTTGACCATCCCATAGCAGTGGCGCCGAGTGACCCCGCACCTCCATCAGCGCCGACCAGACCCCTACTGCTCACCCTCCAGCGCGCGCCTCCTACGTCGCCGGTCACAGCCAGTTCGCTCGCCCTCCGCTTTCCGTCGCAGGTCTCGCGTGGGCTTCGCCGGAGAGACTCATCGTCGCCATAGTTGAACGTCGCAGAGCCTGGTTCCCGGCTTGCCTCAGCGCAAATACCGAGACCATTGTGGGCGCCTCTTGCTTCCTGCATCGTTCGTCCTGTGTCATCCCCTTGAAGCCGTGAAAATCGAACGGGTAGACCTCGTTGCTGTTACAGCGGCCAAACCCATTCCGTGGTCGATGAGTTACTGGAGGTTAGTGGGTTGATTTATTGCTGTGATGATATCTGTTTCTCTTGCTACTAGCTGTACATGCACTGAATCTAGCTGAGGTGTTTGATTGTTCATAGTGAAGAACTCTGTTGTTGCAATGTCATTGTGTTGGAACTTGTAGAATAAATTGTTATTATAGATGGTTGCAATGAATTTAGTATGTTCCTGGATGTTTGGTTTCTATTGAAATTATTCAGTTGTTTTTGCTTTAGATACGAGTATCATAACTGCATACCCATATTATAATTCTATGTTTTCAATAATGTTAGGCACTGAACTTGAACCCCAACAACAATTTGACACATCCAACAAGTTAATCAAATCCTTAAAACAACATAATTTCACTCCTGATTTGGTGAATGGCGGGAAAGCTTTACCTGATGAAGAGACTCTACTTTTGGCTTCATGTAACTATGAAACTAACACTAAATAGGGTCAAGAGGTAATAAAGATTAAGAATATCTATGTTTTTTTTTTCATTAACACAGTACCTTTCAGTGTGGTTATTCCTTATTGCAGATTGGATTCTTGTATGGTACTGTATGTGAAGATGTTCACACTGGATTCATGCTGAATTGCAATGGTCGAAATTCAGTTTTTTGTGATTCAGCTAAGCCACAGTTCCTTCGAAACAGTACAACTAACTTGAATGAATTGCTAATTCAAGGAACAAGATGGGGTTCTGGTCTGCTTGACATTGGTTGAAGCAGGTTCTGGCCTCTTATATATGGATTTTAATCAAGAATGTAATAATTGAACAAAAGTTCTTAATTTATTAGATGTTTATTATCAACTAAAGTAGATGTTCATTTTACTATGTATGTAGATGGTTCTTGCAGAGAGTGAAAAGGATTATTCCTCCTCACTACTTGATGCATTGTGACAAAGATGGCTGGTGCACGAAATTATGATGTCCAGGCTCAAACAATCCCTGGCAACGTGAGCAACTTGGTACGCGTAATCGTGATTACACTTTAATTATGTAAAATTCATGGCTCTTTCTTTCCCTGGAAATAGCGCCAAGAACATGGTGCCAATACCATGGTTCACAACTTCGATACAACTAACCAGCAAGTGCACTGGGTCGTTCAAGTAATACCTTACGTGAGTAAGGGTCGAATCCCACGGAGATTGTTGGTATGAAGCAAGCTATGGTCACCTTGTAAATCTCAGTTAGGCAGATATAAATTGATAATGGAGTTTTCGAATAATAATTAATAAAATAGGGATAGAGGTACTTATGTAAATCATTGGTGAGAATTTCAGATAAGCGAATGGAGATGCTTTTCGTTCCTCTGAACCTCTGCTTTCCTGCTATCTTCATCCAGTCAGTCTTACTCCTTTCCATGGCTGGCTTTATGTGATACATCACCACTGTCAATGGCTACTTTCGGTCATCTCTCGGGAAAATGATCCAATGCCCTGTCACGGCACGGCTAATCGTCTGGAGGCATCACCCTTATCAATGGCTTCATCTTATTCTCTCAGTGAATAATATGCTCACGCACCCTGTCACGGCACGGCTATTCATCTGTCGGTTCTTGATCATGCTGGAATAGGATTTACTATCCTTTTGCGTCTGTCACTAACGCCCTGCAATCGCGAGTTTGGAGCTCGTCACAGTCATTCAATCATTGAATCCTACTCGGAATACCACAGACAAGGTTTAGACCTTCCGGATTCTCTTGAATGCCGCCATCATTCTAGCTTACGCCATGAAGATTCTGGTTAGGAGATCTAAGAGATATTCATTCAGTCGAAGGTAGAACGGAAGTGGTTGTCAGGCACGCATTCATAGGGAATGATGATGATTGCCACGTTCATCACATTCAGATTGAAGTACGAATGAATATCTTAGAAGCGAAACAAGATGAATTGAATAGAAAAACAATAGTACTTTGCATTAATCTTTGAGGAACAGCAGAGCTCCACACCTTAATCTATGGAGTGTAGAAACTCTACCGTTAAAAATACATAAGTGAAAGTCCAGGCATGGCCGAGATGGCCAGCCCCTATGGTCTAAGAACAATGCGTTCCAAGATTAAAAGCTGATCAAAAGATACCTAATACAATAGTAAGAGGTCCTATTTATAATAAACTAGCTACTAGGGTTTACATGAGTAAGTAATTGATGCATAAATCCACTTCCGGGGCCCACTTGGTGTGTGTTTGGGCTGAGCTTGAGTGTTACACGTGCAGAGGCCAATTGTGGAGTTGAACGCCAGCTTTTGTGCCAGTTTGGGCGTTCAACTCTGGTTTTGGCTCCTTTTCTGGCGCTGGACGCCAGATTTGGGCAGAGAGCTGGCGTTGAACACCAGTTTACGTCGTCTATTCTTGGCCAAAGTATGGACTATTATATATTGCTGGAAAGCCCTGGATGTCTACTTTCCAACGCAATTGGAAGCGCACCATTTTGAGTTCTGTAGCTCCAGAAAATCCACTTTGAGTGTAGGGAGGTCAGAATCCAACAGCATCAGCAGTCCTTCTTCAACCTCTGAATCTGATTTCTGCTCAAGTCCCTCAATTTCAGCCAGAAAATACCTGAAATCACAGAAAAACACACAAACTCATAGTAAAGTCCAGAAATGTGAATTTAACATAAAAACTAATGAAAACACCCCTAAAAGTAACTAGATCCTACTAAAAACATACTAAAAATAATGTCAAAAAGCGTATAAATTATCCGCTCATCACAACACCAAACTTAAATTGTTGCTTGTCCCCAAGCAACTGAAAATCAAATAGGATAAAAAGAAGAGAATATACTATAAATTCCAAACTATCAATGAAACAGAGCTTCAATCATATGAGCGGGACTTATAGCTTTTTGCCTCTTGAATAGTTTTGGCATCTCACTTTATCCATTGAGGTTCAGAATGATTGGCATCTATAGGAACTCAGAGTTCAGATAGTGTTATTGACTCTCCTAGTTCAGTATGATGATTCTTGAACACAACTTCTTTATGAGTCTTGGCCGTGGCCCTAAGCACTTTGTTTTCCAATATTACCACCGGATACGTAAATGCCACAGACACATAATTGGGTGAACCTTTTCAGATTGTGACTCAGCTTTGCTAAAGTCCCCAATTAGAGGTGTCCAGGGTTAGCCGCTTAGACCAGGATTTTATTCCTTTAGGCCCTCCTATCCACTGATGCTCAAAGCCTTGGGATCCTTTTTATTTGCCCTTGCCTTTTGGTTTTAAGGGTTATTAGCTTTTTGCTCTTACCTCTTGGTTTTAAGAGCTTTTGGCTTTTTCTGCTTGCTTTTCTTTCTATATTTTTTTTCCGCCTATTTTTTTTTTCTGCAAGCTTTGTTCTTTGCTTCTTTTTCTTGCTTCAAGAATCATTTTTATGATTTTTCAGATTATCAAATAACATGTCTCCTAGTCATCATTCTTTCAAGAGCCAACATATTTAACATTCTTAAACAACAACTTCAAAAGACATATGCACTGTTCAAGCATACATTTAGAAAACAAGAAGCATTGTCACCACATCAATATAATTAAGCTAAGTTCAAGGATAAATTCGAAACTCATGTACTTCTTGTTCTTTTGAATTAAAACATTTTTCATTTAAGAGAGGTGGTGGATTCATAGGACATTCATAACTTTAAGACATAGTTACTACTACTAATGATCATGTAATGAAGACACAAACATAGATAAGCACATAACATAGAAAACGAAAAACAGAAGAAATAAGAACAAGGAATGAATCCACCTTAGTGATGGTGGCGTTTCCTTCTTGAGGAACCAATGATGTCCTTGAGCTCTTCTATGTCTCTTCCTTGTCTTTGTTGCTCCTCCCTCATTGCTTTTTGATCTTCTCTTATTTCATGAAGCATGATGGAGTGCTCTTGATGTTCCACCCTTAGTTGTCCCATATTGGAACTCAATTCTCCTAGGGAGGTGTTGATTTTCTCCCAATAGTTTTGTGGAGGAAAGTGCATTTGAGGCATTTCCGGAATCTCATGGTGATGAGCTTCATACGCCTCTTGAGCTCCATGAGTGGGCTCTCTTGCTTGCTCCATCTTTTTCTTAGTGATGGGCTTGTCCTCTTTAATGAGGATATCTCCCTCTATGTCAATCCCAGCCGAATTGCATAGGTGGCAAATGAGGTGAGGAAAGGCTAACCTTGCCGTGGTGGAGGACTTGTCAGCCACCTTGTAGAGTTCTTGAGGTATGATCTCATAAACTTCCACCTCTTCTCTAATCATGATGCTATGGATCATGATGGCCCGGTCTATAGTAACTTCAGACCGGTTACTAGTGGGAATGATTGAGCATTGAATGAACTCCAACCATCCTCTAGCTACAGGCTTGAGGTCCAATCTTCTTAGTTGAACCGGCTTGCCTTTGGAGTCAATCTTCCATTGAGCTCCTTCTACATAAGGACTTGGTCCAACCTTTGATCAAAGTTGACTCTTCTAGTGTAGGGGCGTGCGTTCTCTTCCATGTTTGGCAAGTTGAACGCCAACCTTACATTCTCCGGACTAAAATCTAAGTATCTCCCCCGAACCATTGTAACATAGTTCTTTGGATCCGGGTTCTTACTTTGATCATGGTTCTTGGTGATCCATGCATTGGCATAGAACTCTTGAACCATTAGGATGCCGACTTGTTGGATGGGATTTGTTAGAACTTCCCAACCTCTTCTTTGAATTTCATGTCGGATCTCCGGATACTCATTTCTTTTGAGTTTGAAAGGGACCTCGGGGATCACCTTCTTCTTGGCCACAACATCATAGAAGTGGTCTTGATGGGCTTTGGAGATGAACCTTTCCATCTCCCATGACTCGGATGTGGAAGCTTTTGTCTTCCCCTTCCCCTTTCTAGAGGATTCTCTGGTCTTAGGTGCCATCAATGGTAATGGAAAAACAAAAAGCTTATGCTTTTACCACACCAAACTTAGAATATTGCTCGCCCTCGAGCAATAAACAAAAGAATAGAAGAAGAAGAAGAAGAAATATAGAGAGGGAGAGGGAGATGTGGTTTCGGCCAAGAGGAGTGTAGAGGGGTGTGTTGTGTGAATTTGATGAAGAATGGAGGGCTTTATATAGGGAAGGGATGGGGTGAAAGGTTTCGGCCATATGGGTGGGTTTGGGTGGGAAATTGGTTTTGAATTTTTGAAGGTAGGTGGAGTTTATGAGGTAGGTTTATGGGAAAGAGTGGATGGATGTGAGTGGTGACGAGGTGATGGGGAAGAGAGTTTGTGGGGTTGTGTGAAAGAAAGTGGTGAGAAGAAGTGAGTGGAGGTAGATGGGGATTCTGTGGGGTCCACAGATCCTGAGTGGATCCTGTGGGGTCCACAGATCCTGAGTGGATCCTGTGGGGTCCACAGATCCTGAGGTGTTCAAAGATTTACATCCCTGCACCCATTAGGCATGTAAAAATGCCTTTGCATACAACTCTGGGCGTTCAGCGCCAGGTTGGTGGCCATTTTGGGCGTTCAACGCCCATTTGTGTGCCATTTCTGGCGTTGAACGCCAGAACCATGCCTGTTCTGGCGTTCAGCGCCCAGAAGCTGCCCATTTTGGGCGTTCAGTGCCAGAACCATGCTCTGTTCTGGCGCTGAACGCCAGACAGATGCTCCTCCAGGGTGTGATTTTTCTTCTGCTGTTTTTGACTCCGTTTTCAATTTTTATATTTATTTTGTGACTCCACATGATCATGAACCTAAGAAAACATGAAAAACAATAATAATAGAGTTAGATAAATAAACATTGGGTTGCCTCCCAACACGCACTTCTTTAATGTCAATAGCTTGACAGTGGGCTCTCATGGAGCCTTACAGATGTGCAGAGCTTTGTTGAGACTCTCCAACACCAAACTTAGAGTTTGGATATGGGAGTTCAACACCAAACTTAGAGTTTGGTTGTGGCCTCCCAACACCAAACTTAGAGTTTGACTGTGGGGGCTCTGGTTGACTCTGCTTTGAGAGAAGCTTTTTCTGCTTCCTCTCCATGGATGCAGAGAGAGATCCTTGAGTTGTAAACACAAGGTTGTCCTTATTCCATTGGAGGACTATTTCACCTCTGTCAACATCAATCACAGCTCTTGCTGTGGCCAAGAAAGGTCTTCCTAGGATGATGGATTCATCCTCTTCCTTTCCAGTATCCAGGACTATGAAATCAGCAGGGATGTAAAGGCCTTCAACCTTTACTAACACGTCCTCTACTTGTCCATAAGCCTGTTTTCTTGAACTGTCTGCCATCTCTAATGAGATTTTAGCAGCTTGCACCCCATAGATTCCCAGTTTTTCTATTACAGAGAGGGGCATGAGGTTTATCCCTGAACCAAGGTCACATAGAGCCTTAAAGATCATGGTGCCTATGGTACGGGGTATTATGAACTTTCCAGGATCCTGTCTCTTCTGAGGCAATGTCAGTTGATCCAGATCACTTAGTTCATTGATGAACAAGGGAGGTTCAACTTCCCAAATATCAATGCCAAATAATTTGGCATTCAGCTTCATGATTGCACCAAGAAACTTGGCAGTTTGCTCTTCAGTAACATCCTCATTCTCTTCAGAAGAGGAATACTCATCAGAGCTCATGAAGGGCATAAGGAGGTTCAATGGAATCTCTATGGTCTCCAGATGAGCCTCAGAGTCCTTTGGTTCCTCAGAGGGAAGCTCCTTATTGATCACTGGATGTCCCAGGAGGTCCTCCTCTTTGGGATTCACGTCCTCCACTCCTTCTTTGGGTTCGGCCATGGTGCTTATGTCAATGGCCTTGCACTCTCCTTTTGGATTCTCTTCTGTATTGCTTGGGAGAGTACTAGGAGGGATTTCAGTGATCCTTTTACTCAGCTGGCCCACTTGTGCTTCCAGATTTCTAATGGAAGATCTTGTTTCATTCATGAAACTTACAGTGGCCTTAGATAGATCAGAGACTAAGTTTGTTAAATTAGAAGTATTCTGTTCAGAGTTCTCTGTCTGTTGCTGAGTGGATGATGGAAAAGGCTTGCTATTGCTAAACCTGTTTCTTCCACCATTATTAAAGCCTTGTTGAGGCTTTTGATCCTTCCATGAGAAATCTGGATGATTTCTCCATGATGAGTTATAGGTGTTTCCATAAGGTTCACCTAAGTAATTCACCTCTGCTATTGCAGGGTTCTCAGGATCATAAGCTTCTTCTTCATGAGAAGCCTCTTGAGTACTGTTGGATGCAGCTTGCATTCCATGCAGACTCTGAGAGATCATATTGACTTGCTGAGTCAATATTTTATTCTGAGCCAATATGGCATTCAGAGTATCAACTTCGAGAACTCCCTTCTTCATAGGCGTCCCATTACTCACAGGATTCCTTTCAGAAGTGTACATGAACTGGTTATTAGCAACCATGTCAATGAGTTCTTGAGCTTCTGCAGGCGTTTTCTTTAGGTGAATGGATCCACCTGCAGAAGTGTCCAGTGACATCTTTGATAGCTCGGATAAACCATCATAGAATATATCCAGGATGGTCCATTCTGAAAGCATGTCAGAAGGACACTTTTTGGTCAACTGTTTGTATCTTTCCCAAGCTTCATAGAGGGATTCACCTTCTTTCTGTCTGAAAGTTTGAACATCAGCTCTAAGCTTGCTCAGCTTTTGAGGAGGAAAGTACTTGGCTAAGAAAGCCGTGACCAGCTTATCCCAAGAGTTCAGGCTGTCTTTGGGTTGAGAATCCAACCATAATCTAGCTCTGTCTCTTACAGCAAAAGGGAAAATCATGAGCCTGTAGACTTCAGGATCTACTCCATTAGTCTTAACAGTATCACATATCTGCAAGAATTCAGTTAAGAACTGAAAAGGATCTTCAGATGGAAGTCCATGAAACTTGCAGTTCTGCTGCATCAGAGAAACTAATTGAGGTTTCAGCTCAAAATTGTTTGCTCCAATGGCAGGAATGGAGATGCTTCTTCCATGTAAATTGGAATTAGGTGCAGTAAAGTCACCAAGCATCTTCCTTACATTATTATTATTTTCGGCTGCCATCTCCTCTTCCTGTTCGAAAATTTCTGAAAGGTTATCTCTGGATTGTTGTAATTTAGCTTCTCTTAATTTTCTCTTCAGAGTCCTTTTAGGTTCTGGATCTGCTTCCACAAGAATGTTCTTATCCTTGCTCCTGCTCATATGACAAAGAAGAAGGCACAGAAAAATAATAATAATAATAGAGATCCTTTATACCACAGTATATGGATTCCTGTGTGAGTAGAAGAAGAGGGGGAGACAAAGAATGTAATATAATGGAAGAAACACAACTGTGAGGATGGCAGAGATGTGAGATGAGATGTTAGGATATGAATGAATAAATAGAATAAGATGGGAGAGAGAGAATTTTCGAAAAATATTTTTGAAAAAGAGTTAGTGATTTTTGAAAATAGTTTTTGAAAAATGTTAGTAATTTTCGAAAATTAAGATTTAAAAATTAAAATAATTAATAAATTAAAAAGAAATTTTGAAAAAGGGGGAAGATATTTTCGAAAATGAGAGAGAGAGAGAGTTAGTTAGGTAGTTTTGAAAAAGTTAAGAAACAAACAAAAAGTTAGTTAGTTAGTTGAAACAAATTTTGAAAAGATAAGAAGTTAGGAAGTTAGAAAAGATATTTTGAAAAGATATTTTTGAAAAAGATAAGATAAGAAGATATTTTAGAAACTAATTTTGAAAAAGATTTGATTTTTAAAATCTCAATTAATGACTTGATTCACAAGAAATCACAAGATATGATTCTAGAACTTAAAGTTTGAATCTTTCTTAACAAGCAAGTAACAAACTTCAAATTTTTGAATAAAAACATTAATTGATTATGTTATTTTCGAAAATTTGATAAAAATAAGAAAAAGA
This sequence comes from Arachis hypogaea, assembly GCF_003086295.3. Taxonomy (NCBI): domain Eukaryota; kingdom Viridiplantae; phylum Streptophyta; class Magnoliopsida; order Fabales; family Fabaceae; genus Arachis; species Arachis hypogaea. The sequence goes on along the minus strand of NC_092053.1, from coordinate 15,093,953 downwards.
TTTTTGAAAAATATTTTTGAAATTTTCGAAAATAACTAAGAATTTTGAAAAAGATTTGATTTTTGAAAAAGATTTTGAAAAAGATAAGATTTTTAAATTGAAAATTTGATTTGACTCATAAGAAACAACTTGATTTTAAAAATTTTTGAAAAATTCAACCCAATTTTCGAATTTGATGAGAGAAAAAGGAAAAGATATTTTATTTTTATTTTTTTTTGAATTTTTATGATGAGAGAGAAAAACAAGTAAAATAATGCAATGCATGAAATTTTTAGATCAAAACAATGAATGTATGCAAGAATGCTATGAATGTCAAGATGAACACCAAGAACACCGTGAATATCATGATGAACATCAAGAACATATTTTTGAAAAATTTTATATGCAAAGAAAACATGCAAGACACCAAACTTAGAAATCTTTCATGTTTAGACTCTAATAAACGAAAGATGCACATGTAAAACAAGAAAAGACACAAAACAAGAAAACATCAAGATCAAACAAGAAGACTGACCAAGAACAACTTGAAGATCATGAAGAACACTATGAATGCATGAATTTTTGAAAAATGCAAGATGAATATGCAAGTGACACCAAACTTATGATATGACTCAAGACTCAAATAAGAAACACAAAAATATTTTTGATTTTTATGATTTTCTAAATTTTTTTTTGTTTTTTTCAAAAATTATTTGAAAAACAAAGATAAGGATTTCAAAATCTTTAATATGAATTCCAGGAATCTTGTCATGTTAGTCTTAAAGCTCCAATCAAAGGGTCAGGCATGGCTTAATAGCCAGCCAAGCTTTAATAAAAATATGAGTGTAATTCAGACATGACAAGCCTGACATACCCTATCCAGAAGGATTGGGCATGACTCCACTGAGGTGATTAGCCAATCCCAAAGCAGTTTGGGTATGGCTTTACAGCCAGATAGGCTTCAACATGCTTCATGAAACACTAGAATTCATTCATAAAAATTTTGAAGCCACAGAATAATTTATTTTTGAAAACATTATTTTTAGTAAATTTTTTTTCGAAAATTGGTGAGAAAATTTTGAAATATTTTTGAAAAATTTTTTGAAAAGAAAACAAAAAGAAAATTACCTAATATGAGCAACAAGATGAACCGTCAGTTGTCCAAACTCGAACAATCCCCGGCAACGGCGCCAAAAACTTGGTGCACGAAATTGTGATGTCCAGGCTCAAACAATCCCTGGCAACGTGAGCAACTTGGTACGCGTAATCGTGATTACACTTTAATTATGTAAAATTCATGGCTCTTTCTTTCCCTGGCAATGGCGCCAAGAACATGGTGCCAATACCATGGTTCACAACTTCGATACAACTAACCAGCAAGTGCACTGGGTCGTCCAAGTAATACCTTACGTGAGTAAGGGTCGAATCCCACGGAGATTGTTGGTATGAAGCAAGCTATGGTCACCTTGTAAATCTCAGTCAGGCAGATATAAATTGATAATGGAGTTTTCGAATAATAATTAATAAAATAGGGATAGAGGTACTTATGTAAATCATTGGTGAGAATTTTGGATAAGCGAATGGAGATGCTTTTCGTTCCTCTGAACCTCTGCTTTCCTGCTATCTTCATCCAGTCAGTCTTACTCCTTTCCATGGCTGGCTTTATGTGATACATCACCACTGTCAATGGCTACTTTCGGTCATCTCTCGGGAAAATGATCCAATGCCCTGTCACGGCACGGCTAATCGTCTGGAGGCATCACCCTTGTCAATGGCTTCATCTTATCCTCTCAGTGAATAATATGCTCACGCACCCTGTCACGGCACGGCTATTCATCTGTCGGTTCTCGATCATGCTGGAATAGGATTTACTATCCTTTTGCGTCTGTCACTAACGCCCTGCAATCGCGAGTTTGGAGCTCGTCACAGTCATTCAATCATTGAATCCTACTCGGAATACCACAGACAAGGTTTAGACCTTCCGGATTCTCTTGAATGCCGCCATCATTCTAGCTTACGCCACGAAGATTCTGGTTAGGAGATCTAAGAGATATGCATTCAGTCGAAGGTAGAACGGAAGTGGTTGTCAGGCACGCGTTCATAGGGAATGATGATGATTGTCACGTTCATCACATTCAGATTGAAGTACGAATGAATATCTTAGAAGCGAAACAAGATGAATTGAATAGAAAAACAATAGTACTTTGCATTAATCTTTGAGGAACAGCAGAGCTCCACACCTTAATCTATGGAGTGTAGAAACTCTACCGTTAAAAATACATAAGTGAAAGTCCAGGCATGGCCGAGATGGCCAGCCCCTATGGTCTAAGAACAATGCGTTCCAAGATTAAAAGCTGATCAAAAGATACCTAATACAATAGTAAGAGGTCCTATTTATAATAAACTAGCTACTAGGGTTTATATGAGTAAGTAATTGATGCATAAATCCACTTCCGGGGCCCACTTGGTGTGTATTTGGGCTGAGCTTGAGTGTTACACGTGCAGAGGCCAATTGTGGAGTTGAACGCCAGCTTTTGTGCCAGTTTGGGCGTTCAACTCTGGTTTTGGCTCCTTTTCTGGCGCTGGACGCCAGATTTGGGCAGAGAGCTGGCGTTGAACGCCAGTTTACGTCATCTATTCTTGGCCAAAGTATGGACTATTATATATTGCTGGAAAGACCTGGATGTCTACTTTCCAACGCAATTGGAAGCGTGCCATTTTGAGTTCTGTAGCTCCAGAAAATCCACTTTGAGTGCAGGGAGGTCAGAATCCAACAGCATCAGCAGTCCTTCTTCAACCTCTGAATCTGATTTCTGCTCAAGTCCCTCAATTTCAGCCAGAAAATACCTGAAATCACAAAAAAACACACAAACTCATAGTAAAGTCTAGAAATGTGAATTTAACATAAAAACTAATGAAAACACCCCTAAAAGTAACTAGATCCTACTAAAAACATACTAAAAACAATGTCAAAAAGCGTATAAATTATCCGCTCATCAATGGCCTAACAGCTAATGATGTTTTGGAAATGGAGCATCAGGATATGCACAAAGAGGCAAAGTGCTGGATAAAGGAGACAGCTCCACAGTAGCAGTTCTTGTTGCCGCAGTTGTCTTGGCTGCTGCCTACACAATCCCAGGTGGGAGTGAAAACGGCACACCAGTGTTCTTTGGCTCACGAGTCTTCCTCTTCTTCATTGTCACAGATGTTGTAGCCCTTGTGAGCTCACTTGCCTCAGTGGTGATGTTCCTTTCAATCCTAACATCGCCATTCGAGCTATGGGATTTCTACAAGTCCCTCCCAAGAAAACTCAATCTGGGATTTGCACTGTTGTTCTTCTCATTGGTGTGCACAATGCTGGCATTCACCGCAACCGTTTTGCTGACAATTCAGTTGGAGAACACAAAATGGACTTCTGTTTTGTTCTATTGTGCTGGATTCCTTCCTGTGGCTATATTTGCATGGATGCAATTCCCACTCTATATGACTCTTCAAAAGTTAATTAGGAGGCTTTACAACGGTGTTAAGCAAGTGGTTGCCAATTACATTGATCAATTATTTCAAAAGACATAAATGATATTAATTAATTCACCAATGGCTAGATAGATGGGGACTCTGTTTGGTTAGTAAGTGAATGATGTTATTATATCCAATAAGCTCAACTTTTTTGCTTGAGTTTATGTGTTACCGGATATAAACTAGTATATTTGTAAGGTGTAAATATCGTGAAAGCATATATATATTAGACCTCACCATTGATTCAGAATTAAATTAAACTAGTAGATTTGAAATCATTGTAGAATTGTACTAATTTTTTATTTTATGTTAGATATAGATTGCTCATTTCTAGGGCCATATTTTAATGGATTCCAATTTCATATAATATTAGTTAGATAGTCATAGAATCTGTGTGGATTGCAAAATTTCAATTCTTTTCATTGTTCTTCAAAAGGTCTTGCCAATTTGAACATGTTAAATTTTATTATGGTATTGCTGCATATATTAGAGATCATTAAACTAAATCTAATTCAACCCACATAATAAAAAAATTTGCAGGGCATGTGCAAACAAAATGCAGGAAATCAAGTAAAGGACAAATAATATACCGAAAATAACCACCTATTTTAGAATGGAAAGAACCATCTATAATTATAGTAAAATGAACATCCGACTTAGTTTAAATGGCTAAAGAAAAATACAATCTAGTATTTGTTTTACAAATCTAAATATCACATAACCCTGTTCTAACTTAATCACTTATATCTAATTGCAACAACTCCAAGCATACTTGAACTCAGTGAATGGTACACTAAATCCAATTCTACAATATGACTAAGTTCTGTCTTATCAGTTTCTAGCTCAGTCACGTCCATCACGTCCATGACCTGCAATCGAACACAAACAAAAAACCAACCAAAGGAATTAAGTGACATATGATACTACGACATAAATATCAGCAATATAAACCACCAAGAAAATGACTAACTTAAACAGGATTAAGCGTGTTAGTAAAATTTTAGTTTATAATAGACACCATGTTCACAATATTTTTTTAACAAATTCTTCTAATAAGGAAAAATTATATTAAATTCAATCCAAATCAAATAAACATCCAAATTAGAATGCAAATAACTATCGACCTACCTAGTAAAATGAACATCCGACCTAAACTTTGGTGAGAAAATTGTACTTGGGAAGAGAAGAAGCCTTCGCTAGCATTCTTTGGATGAAATGGCCATTGTGAAAGCTTTTATCGGAAATATCAGAACTAAACTTTTCCAAGGGATAAGAGAGATTGGTATTTTTTCCATCTTTGTAAAGGGCATATCCAAAGACTTATTGTGCATCAATTTCATCCACACAATCTGCAACAACTCATAACATTCATTCTGTTAAGAGCCTTAAATTTGATGAGCAGAGTTAGAGGAATGTGTTCATACCTAAGATTGAAATTCTTCAATAATTTGTCACCAAAAAACCTTATCATCAATCAGGAATTTAACATTGAATAAATTGTATCTACTTAAAATTCAATCCAATCAACTAAACATCTACCTAAATATGAAAATAAGCATCTGCATACCTGGTAAAATGAACATCCAATAATAATGAATCGTTCTCATTCTATTGCAGCTAATTTTCAACCATTGAATTTGGTTAATTTCAATATATTCCATAGTTGTTATTGGCTAGTGTAGTTTAGTTCAATGAAAGAATATGGTGGTCAAAAATATTTTTCTGATGATAGCACTGGTTTAGAACAGAAGGCAAGAACTTTATCATTATGTGATACAACTATACAAGAATTGCCATAAAAATTTCAACTGACCATATTTTTATATAAAACATCAATTCCTGTCCAGTTTGCAGTAAGTATTTTAATGATTAGTTAATCACTTCATCAATGAATATTCATCCACAAAATAAGCAAACAATCCTGATTCGATACCTGTTGGAAACCAAGAGGACCCAAAGACCTTGGCTCTTCTTCAATATCATCCCAAAAGCTTTGGTCTTCTGAAAGTTACAAAGTAATAATTTCTATAAATTTCATCCATGGAAAAAAAATTTCAATGAGTAAATTAAACATCCTACCTCATGAGAAAGAAACCCCAAAACATAGAAAAAATAAAATATTTTAGACTAAAACAATAAAGAAGGACGTTTATTATTCCACAAAATTCTCATGATTTGTTGTGATTTTCTAGAAAGGAAAGAGATAAAGGAAGAAGAAAGAAAGAGACTTCAACATCATTGTGTCTGGGATAAAACAAAAAATGAGCAACAGGACAACAAGCCACAACAAAATTAAGAAAAAAAATATGGTGAATAAAAGATTTATTTTAACGGTTTAAATAGTAATAATTTTGTTCTCTATTCATGGTCGAATTCATATTCATGTTTAGGCAAAAACAAGAACTTATTTGTTGCAAATACAATAATGATAAAAATAATATACAAAAAGATAGATAGATACAGAGACTTACAGAGCCATTAGTAAGAGAGTTGTGATCAGTTGGTCCTTGAGTTCCCATGACTAATCAAAATAATGATAAAAAACCCACAAAATATCTAACAAACTTTTATTCAAATCTGAAAAATTAATGACACTAAAAACATACAAATTGAAATAGCACTACAGAGAGAAGATTATCGTGTTGGTGAGTATCAGTCGCGGAGAGCAGAATCGCAATATGCCCGGTGGTGAGCAGGGGGGAGGCCATCGGGCAGCAAACGGTGGCGAGCTTCAACGCTCGCGCTAACTATGGTCGGGGTCGTTGTATCATGGTGGAGAGAGACATGAGGGAGGACGCGCCCACTGAGGCACGATTGAGGAGGGCGACGCGAGGGGAGCTTGGTGCGGTGGATGATGGCAACATGATGGAGGAAGAGGGGGTGCCGGTGCTGAAAGGAAAGAAGAAGAAGAACACCTTAGAAAGGAAATTAGAATTAGGGCTGCTGTTTGTGTTGAGGTCATTGAGGAGAATCCTAATTTTATTCAAATTTTAAATATAAAATAATTAATTAGTTATCCATAGTTTAATTTTAATTACAATTAAACCCTCCATTATATGCATTGTATAATTAGAGTATTGGCTCCTCATACTTTTCCAAGTAAAAATAAAATGTTTCCATTTATGAACACACATATACATAATCTTAAAGCATATCCTGAAGCCGGAGGATAAAATCATCAAGACAAGAAGACTCAAAATTGGGAGCTAACAAGAGGTTCCTAACTTTGGTATGATTATCTCTGATTTCTCTTCCAACTTCATTCCCATCATCCATTACAATCTTAACAGCCTTGCACACACTCTCTTTGCTAAACAACCCATCTTCTTTGCCTTTTTCCACTTCCACCCTAACCTTCATTTTCCTTCCCAGAATTCTTGCATTTATCACATGGTCGCTGTACGGCCCCGGCAACAACACAATCTGGCACTCATTCACAAGTGCCTCTGTCACAGAACTTCCTCCACAGTGTGTTATGAAGCACCCAACATTAGGATGCCCCAATAACAATTGTTGGGGCACCCATCCACCGTGTACAACACTTTTTTCTTTATTCCTCTCTTTGAACCCTTCCGGTAACACTTCTTCCATGGAATTAAACCCCGCAGGGGTTTTAATTGCCGCAAGAAACAGAAAACCTGTTAGTTCAAGTCCAAGTAACAATTCTTGGATTTTTTTTTCTCCATAGGGCTTTCAGTTCCCAGTGCACAGAAAATAACTGAACCGGATTTGAAATTACTAAGCCATGATTCCCATTTTTCATCCAAGGCAGTGTTTGGTTGTTCAGGTAAAAGAGGACCCGCTAGAATAACGAGTTTTTTGTATTGGGATTCAAGATAATCCACGTAAGGACCTTCAATTTCTCTGCAAATTTTGAATGCAACTGCATCTGATAAATCCGCACCGGTGCCGAGCCTATCAAAGAAGAGAACACCGCTTCCGAATTCCCGTTTGCTTACTGCAACCATGTTTCGAAGCTCGTGGGCACGAAGATCGATTGAAGAAGCATCAGGGAAATCTGGAGATGGCGGTTTCTTGAGATCTAATTCGGTTATGTTTCTTCCTTGGTGCAATCTTGCTGGGGATGCAAAGTAAGCTACAGTAGCTGGGTTAACTATGGCGTATTGGATACACTTGATGCCATGGTTTCTTGCAATGTTTGGAAGCCAGTGTTGGAAATCAAAGATAACGATTTGTGGTTTTAGATCCTTGAGGAGAAGCTCTATGTCATTGTGTGTGAGGTCAATGGCGGTGGCTAAGTGTGTGATTGAGGAGGGGGAAACATCTGCAGTAGTTTCAGCTTCATATGGAAGGCCATGGACGTGAGGAACAGTGATAGGGATGAAGGTGATGAGGTGTGGGTGGAGGTTTAGGTGTTGAAGCTTTGAGATTGTTCTTTTGGGAATGAAGAAAGAGATTCTGTGGTCTCTATTTGCAAGCTTGTTGGAGAGATGAAGAAATGGGGTGAGGTGCCCCATGGCAAGCCATGGATACATTGCTAAGTGCAGAGAAGAAGCTTCAGTCATGAGCTTGCTGTTCATTTGTTTTGATCATTTGGTCATTAGATAAAGTCATATTTATTTTGATGACTTCGAATAAAGTGCAAGTCCTTTATTGTGGTGGTTGTAGTTGGCCATAGGAACGAGAGAAGAGGCCATAGCATGGCGATGAAAAAAAAAGAGGCTAAATAATTTTAATCTGGAAAAAAGAGGTGAGTTTTATTTGAAAATGGAAGTTTTTGATGTATATACAGGTGAATGAATGTTGCAGAGATGCAGGCACAACACGTAGGTAACAAGTTCATTCAATACGCACCTAACGTATTGGACATGTGTCACAATCGCACGCAACACAGGTAACGTGGTTCACACGTGGCAGCATGGCAGGAAACATGCATCTTGCGTGTTGCACACGTGGTGAATGCTGGTTGAATGCGTTGCAACACGCAGCCTGCGAGGTGAGTCTTTTGCCTAATCGTTTTGCTTCATCGTGAGAGAAGTGTTATCCTTCAGGGACGGTACCTATGAAGCACGAACACTTCGCTGAGTTGCTGTGTTTGCGTGTCGGACATATTTTGCCGGTGATGAGGACGAGGACGGCGATGGGGAGGTGAGGCAATGGCGAAAACTTTAGTGGTTTCAGCCGCAGTTAGTCAACCGATGGACGTTCCACCTTTTATGCGTAGCTTGGATATTGACGCCATGCATGCACCAGAGTTTTCCGAATATGCAAACATAGGTACGTGAACAGTGGGTAGTATGTTTACTTGAATTTTGTTTTAACGGATCGATGAGCGACAAATTTGTTTTCTTATAGGTGTTGCCGATCTTAAGGATGGGGAGTTTAGAATCGGAATGGAATACGGTTCAATAAAATCAGTCATTGCGATAATTCGGAATTACACTATCTCCAGAGGAGTCGATTATGTTGTTTATGAATATGAGTCACAGACGTTCTATGCAAAGTTCAAGAATTATGGACGTGGGTGCGACTGGCTTATCCGAGCCATCTTGATACAGAAGAAAGCCTGTTGGGAGATCCGGAGATACAACGGGAGTCACACATGTTCCATGGGAACGATCTCACAGGATTACTCCAAGTTAGACTCGAACACGATTGCTGAGGCTATGAAGCCATTGGTTGAATCCGACCCATCCATAAAGGTGAAATTTATAATTGCAAAAGTCTAGGCATGATTCAATTACACTATTAGTTACCGGAAGGCTTGGCTGGCAAAGCAAAAGTCGATAGCCAAGGTTTTCGGTGGATGGAAAGAATCTTAACAAGCTTTGTTGTTGTGGTTCTTGGCAATGGTTCAGAAGATGCCTGGCTCACAAGTCCAAATAGAAACACGACCCTTGTATAACGGGAGTCAAGAGGTGGACCGTATTAGGATACTTCATCGGGTATTCTGGAGTTTCAATCCATGCATAAGAGATTTCAAATATTGCAAGCCGCTGGTTCAGGTTGACTGGACCCACCTATACGGAAAATATAAAGGTTTCCTTTTGGTTGTAATTGCACAAGATGAGAATTAAAACATTGTATTGATTGCTTTTGCCATTGTAGAGGGTGAAACTACTGATGCATGGTACTTTTTTCTCAGTAATACAAACACATGTTGTAAGAAGGAACGGCGTGGGTATAATCTCCAATCATCATGAGTCAATCCGGGCCGCAATAAATCGTAGTGCAGGTGATTGAAAACCTCCGAAAGTATGGTGAATGTTTTATATTCGGCACATTGGTAGCAACTTCTTAAGGGAATTCAAGGTCCCATACTTGTAAAAACTTGTGGTCAACATCGGATATTCAAGGACAGTAGAGGAGTACAACGTTAATTACAGGAGGTTGCAAGAACGAGGCAAGGCATATGTTCGTTGGTGCGACAACATCGAACGTCCCTAGTGGGTGTTGGCATTTGACAAGGGACATCGATGGGGTCACATGACGACGAACCTTGTCGAGTGCATTAAGTCGGTGTTGAAGGGTTCTCAAAATCTTCCTATCTTGGCGTTCGTCCAAGCAACATATTATTGGTTGAACGAGTTGTTTATGCGGAAGAGTACTGAGGCTTACCAGCGCAAGCGTGCTGGATTTACTTTCTTTGAGTTTGCCACTCAGCGGATAGAGGCAAACATGCAGCATGCAGGAAGCATCGTTGTGCACCGGTTTGATAGAAGAAACGAGGTGTTTGAGGTGCGCGAAATGCCTAGTGAAAAAGTGTTAGTTGTTGATCTCTTGCGCGACGGAGGTGTGACTGTGGGCATTTTTAGGTGGAGCGACTTCCATGTCGCCATGCTATTGCTTGCTGTGCTAACTAGCGACTGGATTGGCAGGTGTATGTCAGCGATGTATACAAGATGCCAGAGATTCGCAAGGTCTCCAGAGTTGAGTTTGACCCGTTGGACGACACAGAGACATGGCCTGATTACCTGGGGCCGACAATGGTCGCGAATCCTGCCTTGAGACGAAAGTCAAAAGGTCGTCCCAAATTGACTCGCTATCTGAATGAAATAGATTCACGGAAAATGCATGGTCTCCGGGTATGTTGTCTTTGTGGGAGATATGGTCATAATCGTAGTGGATGTCTTTAACGTGCTGGACCAAGGGGGGTTGGTGGCAGTGGTGGTTCATAGGGTTTTGTTTCCAATGGTGGTTCGTAGGGTCATAGTTGTAGTAATTTTAATATCTATGTAATTTGAGTTAATGTATTTTAATTCTGAATTTCAATGTACTAATTTTTAGTTAATGTATTTCAATTCTGAATTTCAATATCTATGTAATTTTAAGTTAATGTATTTGAGTTAATACATTCAATTCTAAGTTTAACTCAAACTAAAAGTTAATACAACAAATAGAACGATGAAATCAACGAAGTTCGACTAACTGAAAATTAAAACAAGAATTATAACGATGAAATAAACAAAGTTCAACTAAATTAAAAACTAATACAACAAATGCAACGATGAAATCAACAAAGTTCGACTAACAGCTTACAACTTCTTCTTAAAAAACCCCATCGCCTTGTTCGCTATCCCTTTAACACTTGACGGTGTAAACCTGGTTGGTGAACGGACATCTGTCCGCAGGTTGTTCTGATGGCTTCGACCAACTGCCTGCCCTCTATCGGACCGGACCTACTTCCCTCTGCATGTCCCTCTACTGGACTAGACCTACCTGCCTCTGCCTGTTCCTCTATTGGACCGGACCCACCTGTTGGGGCGGAAGGACTGGGGACATACTCGCCAACAAGCTCCCGTGTCAGCTCATTCAAGTCTAGACCGATCGACGACTGTCAACGAGCATTCATACGACCTCGATCGATCCCAATATGTGACTCGATGCATACACTGGATCGACTATCAGGTGTGGCCGGTTGATGGGTTCGATGAGAGAAACCGTCGACCGATGCCCGGTGGGATTGCGACAACTGCTATGATGGGATGGTTGGGATGAAAGCATCATCAAGAAGAGGACCACCGCTATCAAGGAATTGATGGATGATATCGTAGTCCCCAAATGTATCTACCTGTGGTGAGAATGGGAGAATGTCTGCGAGCTTGAATCCAAGATCGCTATGCTGGCTGTGCTAGCTGTGCTGTCTGTGTTGATTGTGATGTGATCTGTGATGAGACTAAATGGTTATGATACAAGCTGTGATGGCTCGACTGCCTATGATTCGAGTTGTCGTGCTGAAATGGCTGCGGGCGATGATAAGAAAACGGCTGAAACACTACATAAGGCTGTGCTAGCTGCTGGGGGGATGCTGTACTGGCTGCTGGGGTGAATATGGGGTGACTGCTGCAGTGGCTGCTAGGGTGGATGCTGAGGAATGACATCCGACAGCCTCAGATACATCCCATATGATTCAATGTACCAACTCCGATAATCGGCAAATGGGGTGATATTTATATTTTGATGAGTAAAAAATATTTATATTTTTTGTATTTATATGTTTTATATTTTTAATTACGTAAGTTTGATTAATTTAAGTCTTACTAATATAAATAAATATATAATGTGATAGACATGTATTTAGAATTATATTATTTATTTTGTTTTTATAAAAAAAAATATTGAAAAAATAAAAAATTTAATATTTTCATGTATTATATATAATATTTTAAATAAATTATATTTTTAAAATATTTTGATAAAAAATTATATTATATAATAATATCTTTAACAAAAGTAGTTAGTTAATAAATTTTGAATATAATAATCTAATTATTTCTTAAATAATATAAAATAAAATTTTAATTATTTTATATTTTTATGTTATAGTTTAAAATATCATTTTAATATAATTTTTTAATATTATAAAATTTTATTGCATAATAATTAATTTTAATGAATAAAAAATATTCATATATTTTGTATTTATATATTTTATATTTAATTATTTAAAATAAAAGATTTTATTGCCATTTAAAATATTATGTATTAAAGTATTATCATTTAAAGCATTTAATTATGTTATAGGATATTCTGTATTTATTAGAGTTCATCAATGCTCTTTTTTATATTAATCTTTGATTTTTATCTAATATAATCTAATGGTTTATATAAATGTGATATATCTAATAAACATATAATTGTTGTACTGATTTTAGACATACCCAAGTGATAATGTTGAATTATTATTGAAGAAGGTTAGAAAGATAGAGAACTGAAGTTAAGTAGATCTACAACCTGAAAATCAATTGAGATGTGTATCACATGAAGTTGATATTTAACACAAAGACACAAAAGACAAGACTTTTGGTGTAGGATAATAATCCAAAGTGATACTATCTGATGTGTAATGAAGAATCTTTTTAGGACCTTCCAATGATGTTGTTTTGGATATTTTAAAAATTGGCTGACTTTGTTGACTGAGAATGCTATCTCAGGATGTGTGTGAGTTACAAATTGTAACCCCCAACTAAGGACCTATACAATATTGAGTTCTCAAAATTCTCAGTGCCTTGAGACCCAAGTTTGAGTGAGGCCAATATTGGTTGAGACATGCTTCAATTGACTTATTTCTGCACACTTTAGCAAGTCTAAAATATATTTTGTGAAATGTGTAAACTACCAAATGCCAATTGATTGAATTCAAGAACTAGGAAATAATGCAAGCCTCCTAAGTCTTTCAAAAACAATTTAGAATAATGAAATTGATTAATTAGATCATTAACATCAGTTCGATTATCACCAGTGATAACTATATCCTCAATATAAGCGAGTAAATAGATACTATAATTATTAGTGAAACGAATGAAAATAGAGCTATCAGCTTTTGTGTTAGAAAAACCATACTGAAATTAATTTAAACTAGGAGTAGCAAACCAAGCACAAATAACCTGCTCCAACCTGTAAATGACTCTATCTGACTTGCACACAAGGTTGGGATCATTGCTTGTAAATCTAGGAGGCTAATTGTTGAATCATGTACACAGATTCAGTTAATTAATTGGTCATTCAAAAACGCATTATTAAAGTTGAATTAGCGAAGAGGCCAACTCTTATATTTAGAGTAAAGTACTAAATTGGCCCTCTACGTTTGGGCGTAATCCTATTTTAGTCCTTAAGATTTAAAGTGTCATATTTGAATCCAACAAAGTTTCATTTAGCTTCAATATAGTTCTACCGTGAGGTCAAAGTTAAATAATTAACAGAATGTCTAACATAACAGCAGTACAAGAACAAGGTCGATAATCTGAAGAACAAGTACAAACACCAGAAGAGCAAAATCAACTGTAGATGCATCAATACATTTATTTATTAATCAAGATAAAATAATATACTTGTATATTCTCAATTCATCTTCGAGTAATCAAGATAAAATATGGAGTGTGAATCAAGTCACAATTACAATGCTAAATGCTAGGTAACACATACCATTAATTGCCATATTTGTTTCTTCTGGGACCAAATGGCTCTTTGGTGAGCATCGAACAAACTAAGATAAGGACCTGAGGAGTACAGACCATTCTAGTTATGCTGCACTAATCCAAATTTTATAATTTTGCTAGCATAATAAATAAATACTGCAGAAATAATTCTTACATAACCAATTATTGGCTTGCCGAGCATAATAGTCAGAAGAATCTTGCGTGTGCCATGACAATCATAGTTTAGAACAAGCACTTTCCTAAAATTATAAAATAAGATTATTATACCATGATATTACAAAAGGTTAAAAAATAATTAAGTGACAAATCTGCAATTAAAATGATTAATAAACTAATATTACGTACTCAGGATCCAAATTGTTTCCAAACATGTAAGCAATAATAGCCAGTTCTTTATAAAAAAATTTTATCTCTTTAGTTGGCCAAAATAAAAGGTCCAAACACTATAAAAATAATGTGGACAGTAATTATTTAATTAAAATATACACACAAAATTATACATAATACTTGTTTGTGTATAAAAAATAAAAAATTAAAAATTTTGCTAAAACTAACATTATCCTAAATTTAAATACTTACACGTGGCATGTCATTTCCATCCATGTTTGAATTGTAATTGTTGTAGTAAAGCCATGGACGACCTGGAGGAAGCTTCTCCCCAAAATTCAATTCTTTCTACAAATCCAAAAAATATGACAATTAATCAAAATAAAACAATATACTTGTATATTCTCCATTCATATTCAAGTAAGCAAAATAAAATACGGAGTGTGAATCAAGTCACAGTCACAATGTTAAATGCTAGATAGCAAATACCATTGATTGCCATATTTGTTTCCTCTGAACCCCCAAACGGCTCTTTAGTTCGAACAAATAAAGATAAGCGACCTGTGGAGTACAGACAATCCTGGTTATGCTGCACTAATTCAAATTTTATAATTTTGCAAGCATAATAAATAAATACTACAGAAATAATTCTTATATCACCAATTATTGGCTTGTCGGGTATAATAGTCAGAAGAGTCTTACGTGTGCCATGACAATAATCGTTTGGAACAAACACTTCCCTAAAATCATAAAATCAGAGTATTATACTATGATATTAGAAAAGGTTTAAAAATAATTAAGTGAGAAATCAACAATTAAAATGATTAATAAACTAATATTATGGAATTTTGGATCTAAACGTTTTCAAAGATGTAAGCAGCAATGGCCAGTTTTTTACCAAAAAATTTAATGTCTTTAGTGGGCCAAAATAAAAGGTCCAAACACTATAAAAATAATGTGGACAGTAATTATTTAATCGAAGTATACACACAAAATTATATATATAACTTTTTTGTGTGTATAAAAAATAATTTTGCTAATACTAACGTTATCCTAAAATTTAAGCACTTACACGTGACATGTCATTTTCGTCCATATTTAGATTGTAATTGTTGTACTAAAGCCATGTAGGACCTGGAGGAAGTTTATTCCCAAAATATAATTCTTTCTGCAAATTCAAAATATACGACAATTAATCATGATAAAATAATATACTTGT
Organism: Arachis hypogaea; assembly: GCF_003086295.3. Taxonomy (NCBI): domain Eukaryota; kingdom Viridiplantae; phylum Streptophyta; class Magnoliopsida; order Fabales; family Fabaceae; genus Arachis; species Arachis hypogaea. The sequence continues at coordinate 15,078,512 of NC_092053.1, read as the reverse complement.
ATATTCTCAATTCATCTTCAAGTAATCAAGAGAAAGTATAGATGTTGAATCAAGTCACAATCACCATGCTAAATGCTAGGTAGCAAATACCATTGCTTGTTATTTTTGTTTTCTCTTGGCCCAAATGGCTCTTTGGTGAGCATCGAACAAACTAAGATAAAGACCTATGGAGTACAGACAATCCTGCTTATGCTGCACTAATCCAAATTTTATAATTTTGCAAGCATAATAAATAAATACCGCAGAAATAATTCTTACATTACCAATTATTGGCTTGCCGGGCATAATAGTCAGAAGAGTCTTGCGTGTGCCATGACAATCATCGTTTGGAACAAGCACTTTCCTAAAATAATAAAATCAGTATTATACTATGATATTAGAAAAGGTTAAAAATAATTACGTGACAAATAACCAATTAAAATGATTAATAAACTAATATTACCGACTCTGATCCAAATTTTTCCAAAGATGTAAGCAGTAATGGCCAGTTCTTTTACTAATATAACCGTTATCTTAAAATTTAAGCACTTACATGTGGCATGTCATTTTCGTTCATGTTTGGATTGTAATTGTTGTAGTAATACCATGGACGACTTGAAAGAAGCTTCTCCCAAAATGCAATTCTTTTTGCAAATCCAAAGTATATGACAATTAATCAAGAAAAAATGATATACTTGTATATACTCAATTCATCTTAAAGTAATCAAGATAAAACATGGAGTGTGAATCAAGTCATCGTCACAATGCTAAATTCTAGGTAGCAAGTATCATTGATTACCATATTTGTTTCCTATTGGCGCAAATGGCTCTTTGGTGAGCATCGAACAAACTAAGATAAAGACCTTTAGAGTACGAACAATCTTGGTTATGCTGCACTAATCCAAATTTTATAATTTTGTAAGCATAATAAATAATACTACAGAAATAATTTTTATATCACCAATTGTTGGCTTCCCGGCATAATAGTCAGGAGATTCTTGCGTGTGCAATGACAATGATAGTTTCGAACATGCAGTTCTTTAAAATCATAAAATCAGAGTATTATACTATGATATTAGAAAAGGTTAAAAGATAATTCAATGACAAATCCGCAATTAAAATGATTAATAAACTAATATTACGTACTCTGGATTCAAATTGTTTCTAAAGATGTAAGCAGTAATGGCCAATTCTTTATAAAAAAATTTTATTTCATTATTGGCCGAAATAAAAGGTTCAAACACTACAAAAATAATGTGAACATTAATTATTTAATCATAGAATACACACAAAATTATACATAATACTTTTTTGTATAAAAAAATAAAAAATTTTGCTAATACTAATGTTATCCTACAATTTAAGCACTTACACATGGCATGTCATTTCCATTCATATTTGGATTGTAATTATTATACTTAAATCATAGAGGACCTAGAGGAAACTTATCCCAAAATGCAACTTTTTCTGCAAATCCAAAAAATATGACAATTAATCAAGATAAAATAATATACTTGTATATTCTCAATACATCTTCAAGTAATTAAGATAAAATATGGAGTGTGAATCAAGTCACAGTCACAATGCTAAAAGTTAGGTAGCAAATACCATTGAATTCCCTATTTGTTTCCTCTTGGCCCAAATGGCTCTATGGTGAGCATCGAACGAACTAAGATAAGAGCCTGTGGAGTACAGACAATCCTAGTTATGCTGCACTAATCCAAATTTTATAATTTTGTAGGCATAATAAATAAATACTGCAAAAATAATTCTTACATCACCAATTATTGTCTTGCCGAACATAATAGTCAGAAGAGTCTTGCTTGTGCCATGACAATGATCGTTTAGAATAAGCACTTTCCTAAAATCATAAAATCAGAGTGTCAATTAAAATGATTAATAAACTAATATTACTTACTCTGATCCAAATTATTTCCAAAGATGTAAGCAACAACGGTCAATTCTTTATTAAAATTTTTTATCTCTTTAGTTGGCCGAAAGAAAAGGTTCAAACAGTATAAAAATAATGTGATCATTAATTATTTAATCAAAGTATACACACAAAATTATACATAAATACTTTTTTATGTATAAAAAAAATTTTTCCTAATACTAACGTTATCCTAAAATTTAAGTACTTACACGTGACATGTCATTTTCGTCCATGTTTAGATTGTAATTATTGTAGTAAAGCCATAGATGACCTGGAGGAAGCTTCTCCCCAAAATGTAATTCTTTTTGCAAATCCAAAAATTATGACAATTAATCTATATAAAACAATATATTTGTATATTCTCAATAAGTAATCAAGGTAAAATTTAGAGTGTGAATCAAGTCATAATCATCATGCTAAATGCTAGGTAGTAAATACCATTGATTGTCATGTTTGTTTTCTCTGGGCCCAAATGGTTCTTTAGTTCGAACAAACAAAGATAAGGACCTGTGAAGTACAGATAATCCTGGTTATGTTGCACTAATAAAAACTTTATAATTTTGCAAGTATAATAAATAAATAGTACATAAATAACTCTTACATCAATAATTATTGGCTTGTCCTGCATAATAGTTAGAAGAGTCTTGCGTGTGCCATGACAATGGTCGTTTGGAATAAGCACTTTCCTAAAATCATAAAATGAGAGTATTATACTATAATATTAGAAAAAAATAAAAAAATAATTTAGTGACAAATCAACATTTAAAATTATTAATCAACTAATATTACGTACATATACTGGATCCAAATGTTTCCAAAGATGTTGACAACAATGGCCAGTTCTTTATAAAAAAAATTCATCTCTTTAGTTGACCGAAATAAAAGGTCCAAATACTATAAAAATAATGTGGACAGTAATTATCCAATTAAAGTATACAAACAAAATTATACATAATACTTTTTTTTTGTATAAAAAATAAAAAATTTTGTTAATACTAACGTTATCCTAAAATTTAAGCACTTACACGTGGCATGTTATTTTCGTCCATGTTTAAATTGTAATTATTGTAGTAAAGTCATGGACAACCTGGAGGAAGCTTCTCCCCAAAATGCAATTCCTTCTGCAAATCCAAAACATATGACAATTAATCAAAGATAAAACAATATACTTGTATATTCTCAATACATCTTCAAGCAATCAAGATAAAATATGGAGTGTGCATCAAGTCACATTCACAATGCTAAATACTAGGTAGCAAATACCATTGATTGCCATATTTGTTTTCTCTTGGCCCAAATGGCTCTTTGTTGAGAATCGAACAAACTAAGATAAGGACCTCTAGAGTACAGACAATTCTGGTTATGCTGCACTAATCCAAATTTTATAATTTTAAAAGCATAAAAAATAAATACTGCAGAAATAATTCTTATATCACCAATTATTGGATTGTCGAGCATAATAGTCAAGTGAGTCTTGCGTGTGCCATAACAATGATAGTTTGGAACAAACACTTCCCTAAAATCATAAAATTAGAGTATTATACAATGGGATTAGAAAATGTTAGAAAATAATTACGTGACAAATTACCAATTAAAATGATTAATAAACTAATATTACTTATTATGATCCAAATTTTTCCAAAGATGTAAGCAGCAATGCCAATTCTTTATAAAAAAAATTTCAACTCTTTATTTGACCGAAATAAAAGGTCCAAACAATATAAAAATAATTTTAACATTAATTATTTAATCAAAGTTTACACACAAAATTATACATAACACTTTTTTGTGTATAAAAAAATTTGCTAATACAACCGTATCCTAAAATTTAACCACTCACACGTGGCATGTCATTTTCGTCTATTTTTGAATTGTAATTATTGTAGTAATACCATGGATAACTTGGAGGAAGCATCTACCTAAAATATACAATTCTTTCTGGAAATACAAAAAATATGACAATTAATCAAGATAAAACAATATACTTGTATATTCTTAAATCATCTTCAAGTAATCAAGATAAAATTTAGAGTGTGAATCAAGTCACAGTCACAATGCTAAATGCTATATTTGTTTCCTCTGGGCCCAAATGGCTCTTTAGTGAGCATCGAACAAATTAAGATAAAGAACTATGGAGTACAGACAATCATGGTTATCCTGTACTAATCCATATTTTATAATTTTGCAAGAAAAATAAATAAATACTGCAGAAATAATTCTTACATCACCAATTATTGGCTTGTCAGGCAAAATAGTTAGAAAAGTCTTGCGCGTGCCATGACAATGATCGTCTGGAACAACCACTTCCTTAAAATCATAAAATCAGAGTATTATACTATGATATTAGAAAAGGTTAAAAAATAATTACGTGATAAATCAGCAATTAAAATGATTAATAAACTAATATTACGTACTCTGGATCCAAATTGTTTCCAAAGATAGAAGCAGCAATGACTAGTTCTTTATAAAAAAAATTATCTCTTTAGTTTGCCGAAATAAAAGGTCCAAACACTAAAAATAATATGAACATTAATTATTTATTCAAAGTATACATACAAAATAATACATAATACTTTTTTGTGTATAAAAAATAAAAAATTTTACTAATACTAACGTTATCATAAAATTTAAGCACTTAAACATGGTACGTCATTTTCGTCTGGATTGTAATTATTGAAGTAAAGTCATGGACGACTTGGAGGAAGCTTTTCCCCAAAATGCAATTCTTTCGACAAATCCAAAAAATATGACAATTAATCAAGATAAAACAATATACTTGTATATTCTCAATTCATCTTCAAGTAATCAAGTCACCGTCTCGATGCTAAATGCTAGGTAGCAAATACGATTGATTGCCATATTTTTTTTCTCTTGGCCCAAATGGCACTTTGGTGAGCATCAAACAAACTAAGATAAGAATCTGTGGAGTACGAACAATCTTGGTTATACTGCAGACATAATTCTTACATCATCAGTTATTGGCTGGCCAGCATAATAGTCAAAAGAGTCTTGCGTGTGCCATGACAATGATAGTTCCGAACAAGCAGTTCCCTAAAATCGTAAAATCAGAGTACTATACTATGGTATTAAAAAATGTTAAAAGATAATTACGTGACAAATCTGTAATTAAAATGATTAATAAACTAATATTATGTACTGTGGATCCAAATTCTTTCCAAAAATGTAAGCGCAATGGCCAGTTCTTTATAAAAAATTTCATCTCATTAGTAGTCGAAATAAAACATCCAAACACTATAAAAATAATGTAAACATTAATTATTTAATCATAGAATACATACAAAATTATACATAATACTTTTTTTGTGTATAAAAAATAAAATATTTTGCTAATATTAATGTTATCCTAAAATTTAAGCACTTACACGTGGCATGTCAATTCCGTCCATGTTTGGATTGTAATTGTTGCAGTAAAGCCATGGACGACCTCGAGAAAACTTCTCCCAAAATACAATTCTTTCTGTAATCAAGATAAAAAAATATACTTGTATATTCTCAATTCATCTTCAAGTAATCAAGATAAATTATGGAGTGTGAATCAAGTCATCGTCACAATGCTAAATGCTAGGTAGCAAATACCATTGATTGCCATATTTGTTTTCTCTGGGCCCAAATGGCTCTTTGGTGAGCATCGAACAAAAAAAGATAAGGACATGTAGAGTACAGACTGGTTATACTGCACTAATCCAAATTTTATAATTTTGCAAGCATAATAAATAAATATTGCAGAAATAATTCTTACATCGCCAATTATTAGCTTGCCGGGCATAATAATCAGAAGAGTCTTGCGTGTGCCATGACAATGATCGTTTGGTACATGCACTTCCCTAAAATCATAAAATTAAAGTATTATACAATGGTGTTAGAAAAAGTTTGAAAATAATTACATGACAAATTAGCAATTAAAATGATTAATTACCTAATACTACTTACTCTGATCTAAATTGTTTCCAAAGATGTAAGCAGTAATGTCCCGTTCTTTGTAAAAAAAATTTTGTCTCTTTAGTTGGCCAAAATAATAGGTCCAAACACTATAAAAATAATGTGAACATTAATTATTTAATCAAAGTATATATACAAAATTATACATAATACTTTTTTTGTGTATAAAAAATAAAAAATTTTGCTAATACTAACGTTATCCTAAAATTTAAGCACTTACACGTAGCATGTCATTTCCGTAAATGTTTTGTTTGTAATTGTTGTAGTAAAGCCATGAACGACTTGGAGGAAGCTTCTCCTCAAAATGCAATTCTTTCTGCAAATCCAAAAAATATGACAATTAATCAAAGATATAACAATATACTTGTATATTCTCAATTCATCTTCAAGTAATCAACAGAAAATATAGATGGTGAATTAAGTTAAAGTCATAATGCTAAATGTTAGGTTGCAAATTCTATTGATTGCTAGTTTTGTTTTCTCTTGGCCCAAATGGCTTTTTGATGAGAATCGTACATACTAAGATAAAGACCTATGGATCACAGACAACCTTGCTTATACTGCACTAATCCAAATTTTATAATTTTGCAAGCATAATAAATAAATACCGCAGAAATAATTCTTACGTCACCAATTATTGTCTTGTCGGACATAATAGTTAGGAGAGTCTTGCGTGTGCCCTGACAATGGTCGTTTGTAACAAGCACTTCTCTAAAATCATAAAATCAGAGTATTATACTATGATATTAGAAAAGGTTAAAAAATAATTACGTGACAAATAAGCAATTAAAATGATTAATAAACTAATATTACGTACTCTTGATCCAAACTATTTCCAAGGATGTAAGCAGCAATGACCAGTTATTTATTAAAAAATTTTATCTCATTAGATGGCCGAAATAAAAGGTCCAAACAATTTAGAACGAAAATGAACATTATTTATTTAATCAAAGTATACACACAAAATTATACATAATACTTATTTTGTGTATAAAAAAAATTTTGCTAATACTACCATTATCCTAAAATTTAAGCACTTATACGTGGGATGTCATTTCCGTCGATGTTTGGATTGTAATTGTTGTAATAAAGCCATGAACAACCTGGAGGAACATTCTTCCCAAAATGCAATTCTTTCTACAAATAAAAAAAAATGTTACAATTAATCAAGATAAAATAATATACTTATATACTCTCAATTCATCTTCAAGTAATCAATATAAAATATAGAGTGTGAATCAAGTCACAGTCATAGTGCTAAATGTTAAGTAACAAATATCCTTGATTGCTATATTTATTTTCTCTTGCCTGAAATGGCTCTTTGGGGAGCATCGAACAAATTAAGATAAAGGCCTATGGAGTACAGACAATTTTGCTTATGCTGCACTAATAAAAATTTTATAATTTTGCAAGCATAATAAATAAATACTACAAAAATAATTCTTACATCACCAATTATTAGCTTGCCGGGCATAATAGTCAGATGAGTCTTGCGTGTGCCATGACAATGATCGTTTGGTACATGCACTTCCTTAAAATCATAAAATTAAAGTATTATACTATGGTGTTAGAAAAAGTTTGAAAATAATTATATGACAAATTAGCAATTAAAATGATTAATTACCTAATACTACTTACTCTGATCTAAATTGTTTCAAAAGATGTAAGCAGTAATGTCCCGTTCTTTGTAAAAAAATTTCGACTCTTTAGTTGGCCAAAATAATAGGTCCAAACACTATAAAAATAATGTGAACATTAATTATTTAATCAAAGTATACATACAAAATTATACATGATACTTTTTTTGTGTATAAAAAATAAAAAAATTTGCTAATACTAACGTTATCCTAAAATTTAAGCACTTACACGTAGCATGTCATTTCCGTAAATGTTTGGTTTGTAATTGTTGTAGTAAAGCCATGAACGACTTGGAGGAAGCTTCTCCTCAAAATGCAATTCTTTCTGTAAATCCAAAAAATATGACAATTAATCAAAGATATAACAATATACTTGTATATTCTCAATTCATCTTCAAGTAATCAACAGAAAATATAGATGGTGAATCAAGTTAAAGTCATAATGCTAAATGCTAGGTTGCAAATACTATTGATTGCTAGTTTTGTTTTCTCTTGGTCCAAATGGCTTTTTGGTGATAATCGAACATACTAAGATAAAGACCTACGGAGCACAGACAACCTTGCTTATACTGCACTAATCCAAATTTTATAATTTTGCAAGCATAATAAATAAATACTGCAGAAATAATTTTTACATCACCAATTATTGTCTTTTCGGACATAATAGTTAGGAGAGTCTTGCGTGTGCCTTCACAATGGTCGTTTGGAACAAGCACTTCTCTAAAATCATAAAATCAGAGTATTATACTATGATATTAGAAAAGGTTAAAAAATAATTACGTGACAAATAAGCAATTAAAATGATTAATAAACTAATATTACGTACTCTTGATCCAAACTATTTCCAAGGATGTAAGCAGCAATGACCAGTTATTTATTAAAAAATTTTATCTCATTAGATGGCCGAAATAAAAGGTCGAAACAATTTAGAACGAAAACGAACATTATTTATTTAATCAAAGTATACACACAAAATTATACATAATACTTATTTTGTGTATAAAAAAAATTTTGTTAATACTACCATTATCCTAAAATTTAAGCACTTATACGTGGGTTGTCATTTCCGTCGATGTTTGGATTGTAATTGTTGTAATAAAGCCATGAACAACCTGGAGGAACATTCTTCCCAAAATGCAATTCTTTCTACAAATAAAAAAAATGTTACAATTAATCAAGATAAAATAATATACTTATATACTCTCAATTCATCTTCAAGTAATCAATATAAAATACAGAGTGTGAATCAAGTCACAGTCATAACGCTAAATGTTAAGTAACAAATACCCTTGATTGCTATATTTATTTTCTCTTGCCTGAAATGGCTTTTTGGAGAGCATCGAACAAACTAAGATAAAGACCTATGGAGTACAGACAATTTTGCTTATGCTGCACTAATCCAAATTTTATAATTTTGCAAGCATAATAAATAAATACTGTAGAAATAATTCTTACATCACCAATTATTAGCTTGCTGGGCATAATAGTCAGAAGAGTCTTGCTTGTGCCATGACAATGATCGTTTGGTACATGCACTTCCCTAAAATCATAAAATTAAAGTATTATACTATGGTGTTAGAAAAACTTTGAAAATAATTACATGACAAATTAGCAATTAAAATGATTAATTACCTAATACTACTTACTCTGATCTAAATTGTTTCGAAAGATGTAAGCAGTAATGTCCCGTTCTTTGTAAAAAAATTTCGTCTCTTTAGTTGGCCAAAATAATAGGTCCAAACACTATAAAAATAATGTGAACATTAATTATTTAATCAAAGTATACATACAAAATTATACATGATACTTTTTTTGTGTATAAAAAATAAAAAATTTTTCTAATACTAACGTTATCCTAAAATTTAAGCACTTACACGTAGCATGTCATTTCCGTAAATATTTGGTTTGTAATTGTTGTAGTAAAGCCATGAACGACTTGGAGGAAGCTTCTCCTCAAAATGCAATTCTTTCTGCAAATCCAAAAAATATGACAATTAATCAAAGATATAACAATATACTTGTATATTCTCAATTCATCTTCAAGTAATCAACATAAAATATAGATGGTGAATCAAGTTAAAGTCATAATGCTAAATGCTAGGTTGCAAATACTATTGATTGCTAGTTTTGTTTTCTCTTGGCCCAAATGGCTTTTTGATGAGAATCGAACATACTAAGATAAAGACCTATGGAGCACAGACAACCTTGCTTATACTGCACTAATCCAAATTTTATAATTTTGCAAGCATAATAAATAAATACTGCAGAAATAATTCTTACATCACCAATTATTGGCTTGTCGGACATAATAGTTAGGAGAGTCTTGCGTGTGCCCTGACAATGGTGGTTTGGAACAAGCACTTCTCTAAAATCATAAAATCAGAGCATTATACTATGATATTAGAAAAGGTTAAAAAATAATTACGTGATAAATAACCAATTAAAATGATTAATAAACTAATATTACGTACTCTTTATCCAAACTATTTCCAAGGATGTAAGCAGCACTGAACAGTTATTTATTAAAAAATTTTATCTCATTAGATGGCCGAAATAAAAGGTCCAAACAATTTAGAACGAAAACGAACATTATTTATTTAATCAAAGTATACACACAAAATTATACATAATACTTATTTTGTGTATAAAAAAAATTTTGCTAATACTACCATTATACTAAAATTTAGGCACTTATACGTGGGATGTCATTTCCGTCGATGTTTGGATTGTAATTGTTGTAATAAAGCCATGAACAACCTGGAGGAACATTATTCCCAAAATGCAATTCTTTCTACAAATAAAAAAAATGTTACAATTAATCAAGATAAAATAATATACTTATATACTCTCAATTCATCTTCAAGTAATCAATATAAAATATAGAGTGTGAATCAAGTCACAGTCATAATGCTAAATGTTAAGTAACAAATACCCTTGATTGCTATATTTATTTTCTCTTGTCTGAAATGGCTCTTTGGGGAGCATCGAACAAACTAAGATAAAGACCTATAGAGTACAGACAATTTTGCTTATGCTGCACTAATCCAAATTTTATAATTTTGCTATCATAATAAATAAATACTGCAGAAATAATTCTTACATCACAAATTATTAGCTTGCTGGGCATAATAGTCAGAAGAGTCTTGCGTGTGCCATGACAATGATCGTTTAGTATATGAACTTCCCTAAAATCATAAAATTAAAGTATTATACTATGGTGTTAGAAAAAGTTTAAAAATAATTACATGACAAATTAGCAATTAAAATGATTAATTACCTAATACTACTTACTCTGATCTAAATTGTTTCTAAAGATGTAAGCAGTAATGTCCCGTTCTTTGTAAAAAAATTTCGTCTCTTTAGTTGGCCAAAATAATAGTCCAAACACTATAAAAATAATGTGAACATTAATTATTTAATCAAAGTATACATACAAAATTATACATGATACTTTTTTGTGTATAAAAAATAAAAAATTTTGCTAATACTAACGTTATCCTAAAATTTAAGCACTTACACGTAGCATGTCATTTCCGTAAATGTTTGGTTTATAATTGTTGTAGTATAGCCATGAACGACTTAGAGGAAGCTTCTCCTCAAAATGCAATTCTTTCTGCAAATCCAAAAAATATGACAATTAATCAAAGATATAACAATATACTTGTATATTCTCAATTCATCTTCAAGTAATCAACAGAAAATATAGATGGTGAATCAAGTTAAAGTCATAATGCTAAATGCTAGGTTCCAAATACTATAGATTGCTAGTTTTGTTTTCTCTTGGCCCAAATGGCTTTTTGATGAGAATCGAACATACTAAGATAAAGACCTATGGAGCACAGACAACCTTGCTTATACTGCACTAATCCAAATTTTATAATTTTGCAAGCATAATAAATAAATACTACAGAAATAATTCTTACATCACCAATTATTGTCTTGTCGGACATAATAGTTAGGAGAGTCTTGCGTGTGCCCTTACAATGGTCGTTTGGAACAAGCACTTCTCTAAAATCATAAAATCAGAGTATTATACTATGATATTAGAAAAGGTTAAAAAATAATTACGTGACAAATAAGCAATTAAAATGATTAATAAACTAATATTACGTACTCTTGATCCAAACTATTTCCAAGGATGTAAGCAGCAATGACCAGTTATTTATTAAAAAATTTTATCTCATTAGATGGCCGAAATAAAAGGTCCAAACAATTTAGAACGAAAACGAACATTATTTATTTAATCAAAGTATACACACAAAATTATACATAATACTTATTTTGTGTATAAAAAAAATTTTGCTAATACTACCATTATCCTAAAATTTAGGCACTTATACGTGGGATGTCATTTCTGTCGATGTTTGGATTGTAATTGTTGTAATAAAACTATGAACAACCTGGAGGAACATTATTCCCAAAATGCAATTCTTTCTACAAATAAAAAAAAATGTTACAATTAATCAAGATAAAATAATATACTTATATACTCTCAATTCATTTTCAAGTAATCAATATAAAATATAGAGTGTGAATCAAGTCACAGTCATAATGCTAAATGTTAAGTAACAAATATCCTTGATTGCTATATTTATTTTCTCTTGCCTGAAATGGCTCTTTGGGGAGCATCGAACAAACTAAGATAAAGACCTATGGAGTACAGACAATTTTGCTTATGCTGCACTAATCCAAATTTTATAATTTTGCAAGCATAATAAATAAATACTGCAGAAATAATTCTTACATCACCAATTATTAGCTTGCTGGACATAATAGTCCGAAGAGTCTTGCGTGTGCCATGACAATGATCGTTTGGTACATGCACTTCCCTAAAATCATAAAATTAAAGTATTATACTATAGTGTTAGAAAAAGTTTGAAAATAATTACATGACAAATTAGCAATTAAAATGATTAATTACCTAATACTACTTACTCTGATCTAAATTGTTTCTAAAGATGTAAGCAGTAATGTCCCGTTCTTTGTAAAAAAATTTCGTCTCTTTAGTTGGCCAAAATAATAGTCCAAACACTATAAAAATAATGTGAACATTAATTATTTAATCAAAGTATACATACAAAATTATACATGATACTTTTTTTGTGTATAAAAAATAAAAAATTTTGCTAATACTAACGTTATCCTAAAATTTAAGCACTTACACGTAGCATGTCATTTCCGTAAATGTTTGGTTTGTAATTGTTGTAGTAAAGCCATGAACTACTTGGAGGAAGCTTCTCCTCAAAATGCAATTCTTTCTGCAAACAGGGACGAATCCAGGAATGTTATCATGGGGGCCAATAATATATATAATATAAAAAAATATATGCAAATAAATTATAATGTAAGATGCATTACAAAAATATACTGATAGAGAACATATATTTAAAGTGCAAAAAAAGTGTACTTTTTACTAACGAAGTGGTACACGTCGATTCTTCATATCATAAAATTCATCGATAATAGAATATGTGTCAAATCTTTCAGCAATCTTCTTCTCAATGTAAATCAAAAGACAATTAGCAAGAAATTCATCTTCCATTTTGTTTCTGAGTCTATTCTTCACAATATTCATAGCAGAGAAAGATCTCTCAGTTGTAGCAGTTGAAACTGGGAGAGTTAATACCAAGCGAATCAAACGATCAATCAAAGGGTATGTTAAAGACTTTCCTGTCTTCGTTAATCCTTGACATAACTCCGAAATTGTGCACAAGTTAGTTAATTCAACATGATTAGGAACATCAAGTTCATAATGTTGAGCTTGCATTCTAATGTGAAATTTCTCTTGGTCACTGAAGTCACCTGGATAAAACCGTTCTACTAATTCACATACTTTGTTGACACTGAAGAACTTATAATTATCTCTGGGATCTAAAGTTGAGCTTAAAGTAAGCAATTCCACCATATTATCATTGAATCTTCCATTAAGCTCTTGCAATTGTGTATCAATTACAGCCAGAAATAAATTAACACGGTAATGATGCTCTACTGAAATTTGATCAACAATTTTGCGAGTTCGGCCTCTTCTAGGAATATGCAATGCATTCATATAAGGAACTTCAACTTCATGTTTCTCACAAAATAATATAACTTCTTTTATGAAAGCCTCCCAACTTGATTCTCTCATTCTTTGGATTAAAGTCTTCGTAGTAGAAACCAGAGTTAAAGCATTTAATATGTCTTGATTTTTTCGTTGCAAAGCTTGACAAAGATCATGACTAACTTCCAAAATATTTCTCATCAAATGCAAAACAAAGACAAATTCAAAGGATGTGATAGCATCATAAGCAGCACTAGCATCACCACGAGTGGAGAAATTACCTTCTTCGGTGCTTTTTTCAAGAACTTCACAAGTAGCATCAAACATGCATAACAAGCTACGTACAGAATTCAAATGAGACCCCCATCTAGTATCTCCAACTCTTTGCAAAGTACCAATTTGATTAAGTCCACTTCCTGTCACAATTTGATCATTGGCAATTAAGTTTGCAACATTATTTGCTTGAGCAACCCTTAACTGATCATGACGTTTAGGAGAAACAGTCACAACATTCACAATTAGTGTAAGTTTTGAAAAGAATTGATGAACATAACAAACTTCTTTGGCTGCAGAAACAAGTGCTAATTGTAATCGATGAGCAAGACAATGAATGTAATAAGCAAAAGGGCAATCTTTCAAAAATAGAGCTTGCAATCCATTCCATTCACCACACATATTACTAGCTCCATCGTACCCTTGTCCCCTAATATTTTGGACATCAAGATTATGACGAGAAAGAACTGATGAAATTTCTGTTTTCAATGTCAAAGAACATGTATCAGAAACATGTATAAGATCAAAAAATCTTTCTTGAACACAACCGTGCTTGTCTACAAATCTCAAAACCACAGACATTTGTTCTCGCTTTGACTCATCTCTTGCTTCATCAATAATTATACAAAATTTAGAATCACCAATTTCTTCTCGAATTGTTGCACGCACTTTTCTAGCAAAGATATGCAATATATCTTTTTGAACACTTGGAGATATATATTGAGCATTTCCAGGAGCATTTTCAAGGACAACATTATGAACATTCTGATTAGAGGAAGCTAAAAGCTTAATTAACTCAATAAAATTTTCCCTATTCAAAGATCCAGGACTTTCATCATCGCCTCTAAATGCACATGCTTGAAATGCAAGCCATCGAATAGCATTAATAGATGTCTTCAACCTTAAACGGTTATTTGCAATAGTTTCATCACTATGCCTATCAAGAACTTTGTCTATATGCTTAGATTGAGCCATTAAATCATCACAAGATTTCACACATAAATTATGGGGAGAATTAGGAATAGAACCCTCGTGACATACAAATGCACAATTTACCCCATTATTTACTTTCTTCCAATTACTAAATCCTAACTCTGAAAATGCATTTTTTCCATCATTGCGAGCACCATAATGTTTACCAAACAAGTAGCAAGGCAAACAATAAGTAGCATCTTTTTCTGGTGAATATTCTAACCAACTTGGAAATTTCTTAAACCAAGAAGATTGAAAATATCGACGGTGATTGTTATTACCAGAAGCTGGATAGCTAATATTTGTTGGTTGGTATGGCCCAGCTATTATGTATGCTCTACGAATTTTATCGCGTTCATTGACATTATACTGCCAAATTGGACGTCGCTTTCCTGGATCCCTTTCTAGTAAAGAGATATCAACATCTCTTTCTAATCTTGGTACTTTGGTTTCATGTTGATATGTATTTTGAGTAAGATTAGAGAGCTCACTTACTTGACCTTCTTGTGAAATAGGATTAGAGGGTTGACTTGTTTGAACTCCAACATTATCAATAACCTTTCTCTTAAAAATTGCATCAATTTTACTTTGCTTTTTCATCATAAAATGTTCTAATTTCTTTTTACCTGAAAAAAAAAACTCAAATAATTATATACTTACATGAATAAACAAAGTCTAAGTATATTTTATTAATTAAATATCAATAATAATAATTTTTCATTAAATCACTATCAATTTCATTAAAAAATAAAATAAAAAAATAAGAGAGAATAAATCTTAAAAATAAGTCAATAATTTGCCTATGTAAATACAAAAGAATAAAATTAAATTATTCCATAATAAAATAATGTACTTTGTTAATTAATAATTTTATGTAATTATATAAAAGAATTGAAAAATAAAATAAATACCTTGAGTCCTTGACTTCACTAAAGACTGGAAATGGACAATGGCAGTGTCGCAGTGATATGACCTACTGAGAACTGAGGACGGCGCGTGTTACGATGTTAGGAAATAAAAGGATTAGAAAAGAATAGAAAAAGTGAAGAAACAGAATTAGTTTTAGGGATTTTTTTAAATTTTAATGTTTTATTTATGTTAGGTTGGGCTTCTAACTAGTGACTACTACTTTTTTTTTTAAAAGCTGGGGGGGCCCAGGCGTCTACTTGCCCCCCATGTATCCGTGCCTGTATAAAAAATAAAAAATTTTGCTAATACTAACGTTATCCTAAAATTTAAGCACTTACACGTAGCATGTTATTTCCGTAAATGTTTGGTTTGTAATTGTTGTAGTAAAGCCATGAACGACTTGGAGGAAGCTTCTCCTCAAAATGCAATTCTTTTTGCAAATCCAAAAAATATGACAATTAATCAAAGATATAACAATATACTTGTATATTCTCAATTCATCTTCAAGTAATCAACAGAAAATATAGATGGTGAATCAAGTTAAAGTCATAATGCTAAATGCTAGGTTGCAAATACTATTGATTGCTAGTTTTGTTTTCTCTTGGCCCAAATGGCTTTTTGATGAGAATCGAACATACTAAGATAAAGACCTATGGAGCACAGACAACCTTGCTTATACTGCACTAATCCAAATTTTATAATTTTGCAAGCAAAATAAATAAATACTGCAGAAATAATTCTTACATCACCAATTATTGTCTTGCCGGACATAATAGTTATGAGAGTCTTGCGTGTGCCCTGACAATGGTCGTTTGGAACAAGCACTTCTCTAAAATCATAAAATCAGAGTATTATACTATGATATTAGAAAAGGTTAAAAATAATTACGTGACAAATAAGCAATTAAAATGATTAATAAACTAATATTACGTACTCTTGATCCAAACTATTTCCAAGGATGTAAGCAGCAATGACCAGTTATTTATTAAAAAATTTTATCTCATTAAATGGCCGAAATAAAAGGTCCAAACAATTTAGAACGAAAACGAACATTATTTATTTAATCAAAGTATACACACAAAATTATACATAATACTTATTTTGTGTTAAAAAAATTTTGCTAATACTACCATTATCCTAAAATTTAAGCACTTATACGTGGGATGTCATTTCCGTCGATGTTTAGATTGTAATTGTTGTAATAAAGCCATGAACAACCTGGAGGAACATTCTTCCCAAAATGCAATTCTTTCTACAAATAAAAAAAAATATTACAATTAATCAAGATAAAATAATATACTTATATACTCTCAATTCATCTTCATGTAATCAATATAAAATATAGAGTGTGAATCAAATCACAGTCATAATGCTAAATATTAAGTAACAAATATCCTTGATTGTTATATTTATTTTCTCTTGCCTGAAATGGCTCTTTGGGGAGCATCGAACAAATTAAGATAAAGACCTATGGAGTACAGACAATTTTGCTTATGATGCACTAATCCAAATTTTATAATTTTGCAAGCATAATAAATAAATACTGCAGAAATAATTCTTACATCACCAATTATTAGCTTGCCGGGCATAATAGTCAGAAGAGTCTTGCGTGTGCCATGACAATGATCGTTTGGTACATGCACTTCCCTAAAATCATAAAATTAAAGTATTATACTATGGTGTTAGAAAAAGTTTGAAAATAATTACATGACAAATTAGCAATTAAAATGATCAATTACCTAATACTAGTTACTCTGATCTAAATTGTTTTCAAAGATGTTAGCAATAATGTCCCGTTCTTTGTAAAAAAAATTTCGTCTCTTTAGTTGGCCAAAATAATAGGTCCAAACACTATAAAAATAATGTGAACATTAATTATTTAATCAAAGTATACATACAAAATTATACATGATACTTTTTTTGTGTATAAAAAATAAAAAAATTTGCTAATACTAACGTTATCCTAAAATTTAAGCACTTACACGTAGCATGTCATTTCCGTAAATGTTTGGTTTGTAATTGTTTTAGTAAAGCCATGAACGAGTTGGAGGAAGCTTCTTCTCAAAATGCAATTCTTTCTGCAAATCCAAAAAATATGACAATTAATCAAAGATATAACAATATACTTGTATATTCTCAATTCATCTTCAAGTAATCAACAGAAAATATAGATGGTGAATCAAGTCAAAGTCATAATGCTAAATGCTAGGTTGCAAATACTATTGATTGCTAGTTTTGTTTTCTCTTGGTCCAAATGGCTTTTTGATGAGAATCGAACATACTAAGATAAAGACCTATGGAGCACAGACAACCTTGCTTATACTGCACTAATCCAAATTTTATAATTTTGCAAGCATAATAAATAAATACTGCAGAAATAATTCTTACATCACCAATAATTGTCTTGTCAGACATAATAGTTAGGAGAGTCTTGCGTGTGCCCTGACAATGGTCGTTTGGAACAAGCACTTCTCTAAAATCATAAAATCAGAGTATTATACTATGATATTAGAAAATGTTAAAAAATAATTACGTGACAAATAAGCAATTAAAATGATTAATAAACTAATATTACGTACTCTTGATCCAAACTATTTCCAAGGATGTAAGCTGCAATGACCAGTTATTTATTAAAAAATTTTATCTCATTAGATGGCCGAAATAAAAGGTCCAAACAATTTAAAACTAAAGCGAACATTATTTATTTAATCAAAGTATGCACACAAAATTATACATAATACTTATTTTATGTATAAAAAAATTTTTGCTAATACTACCATTACCCTAAAATTTAAGCACTTATACGTGGGATGTCATTTTCGTCCATGTTTGGATTGTAATTGTTGTAATAAAGCCATGAACAATCTGGAGGAACATTCTTCCCAAAATATAATTCTTTCTGCAAATCAAAAAAATATGACAATTAATCAAGATAAAATAATATACTTATATACTCTCAATTCATCTTCAAGTAATCAATATAAAATATAGAGTGTGAATCAAGTCACAGTCATAATGCTAAATGTTAAGTAACAAATATCCTTGATTGCTATATTTATTTTCTCTTGCCTGAAATGGCTCGTTGGTGAGCATCGAACAAATAAGATAAAGACCTATGGAGTACAGACAATTTTGCTTATGCTGCACTAATCCAAATTTTATAATTTTGCAAGCATAATAAATAGATATTACAGAAATAATTCTTACATCACCAATTATCGGCTTGCTGGCATAATAATCAGAAGAGTCTTGCGTGTGCCATGAAAATGATAGTTTCGAACAAGCAGTTCCCTAAAATCATAAAATCAGAATATTATACTATGATACTTGAAAAGGTTAAAAATTAATTAAGTAACAATTCTGCAATTAAAATGATTAATAAACTAATATTATGTACTCTGGATCCAAATTGTTCCCAAAGATGTAAGCAACAATGACCAATTCTTTATCAAAAAATTTTATCTCATTAGTTGGCCAAAATAAAAGGTCCAAACACTACAAAAAATATGAACATTAAATATTTAAACATAGAATACACACAAAATTATACATAATAATTTTTTTATGTATAAAAAATAAAAAATTTTGCTAATATTAACGTTATTCTAAAATTTAAGCACTTATACATAGCATGTCATTTTCGTCTATGTTTGGATTGTAATTATTGTAGTAAAGCCATGGACGACTTGGAGGAACCTTCCCCCCAAAATGCAATTCTTTCCGCAAATCTAAAGAATATGAAAATTAATCAAGATAAAAAAATATACTTGTATATTCTCAATTCATCTTCAAGTAATCAAGATAAATTATGGAGTGTGAATCAAGTCACAGTCACAATGCTAAATGCTAGGTAGAAAATACAATTGATTACCATATTTGTTTCCTCTGGGCCACAGGGCCAGGCTCTTTGGTGAGCATCGAACAAACAAAGATAAGGACCTGTGCAGTACATAGACAATTCTGCTTATGTTGCACTAATCCAAATTTTATAATTTTGCAAGTATAATAAATAAATACTGTAGAAATAATTCTTACATCACCAATTATCGGCTTGCCGGCATAATAATTAGAAGAGTCTCGTGTGCCATGACAATGATAGTTTCGAACAAGCAGTTTGCTAAAATAATAAAATCAGAGTATTATACTATGATATTTGAAAAGTTTAAATGATAATTAAGTAACAAATCCACAATTAAAATGATTAATAAACTAATATTATGTACTCTGGATCCAAATTGTTCCAAAAAATGTAAGCAGCAATGGCCAGTTCTTTATCAAAAAATTTCATCTCATTAGTTGGTCGAAATAAAAGGTCCAAACACTATCAAAATAATGTGAACATTAATTATTTAATCATAGAATACACACAAAATTATACATAATACTTTTTTTTGTATAAAAATAAAATATTTTGCTAATACTAACGTTATCCTAAAATTTAAGCACTAACACGTGGCATATTATTTTCGTCCATGTTTGAATTGTAATTGTGGTAGTAATGCCATTGACACTTGGAGGAAGCTTCACCCAAAATGCAATTCATCTTCAAGTAATCAAGATAAAATATGGGGTGTGAATCAAGTCATAGTCATAATGCTAAATGCTCGGTAGCAAATACCATTGATTTCCATATTTGTTTTCTCTTGGCCCAAATGGCTCTTTGGTGAGCATCGAACAAACTAAGATAAAGACTTACGGGGTATAAACCATCCCGGTTATGCTGCACGAATCCAAATGTTATAATTTTACAAGCATAATAAATAAATACTACAAAAATAATTCTTACATTTCCAATTATTGGTTTGCCAGGCATAATAGTCAAAAGCGTCTTGCGTGTGCCATGACAATGATCGTTTGGAACAATCACTTCTCTAAGATCATAAAATCAGAGTATTATACTATGATATTAGAAAATGTTAAAAAATAATTACGTGAAATGATCAATAAACTTATATTATGTACTCTAGATCCAAATTATTTCCAAAGATATAAGCAGCAACAGCCAGTTCTTTTTCGAAAAATTTCATCTCTTTATTTGACATAAAATAAAAGGTCCAAACACTATAAAAATAATGTGGACAGTAATTATTTAATCAAAGTATACACACATAATTATACATAATACTTGTTTGTGTATAAAAAGTAATGAATTTTGTTAATACTAACATTATCCTTAAATGTAAGTACTTACACGTGGTTTGTCATTTCCGTCCATATTTGGATTGTAATTGTTGTAGTAAAGTCATGGACGACTTGGAGGAAGCTTCTCCCCGAAATACAATTCTTTCTGCAAATCCAAAAAATATGACACTTAATCAAAGATAAAACAATATACTTGTATATTCTAAATTCATCTTCATGTAATCAAGATAAAATATGGGGTGTGAATTAAGTCATAGTCATAATCATAATGCTAAATGCTAGGTGACAAATACCATTGATTACTATATTTGTTTTCTCTTGACCCAAATGACTCTTTAGTACGCATCAAAAACTCTAAGATAAAGACATATGGGGTACGGATAATCCTGGTTATATTGCACGAATCCAAATGTTATAATTATGCAAGCATAATAAATAAATACTGCAGAAATAATTCTTACATTCCTAATTATTGGCTTGCCGGGCATAATAGTCAGAAGATTTTTGTGTGTGCCCAGACAATGATTGTTTGGAACAATCACTTTCCTAAAATCATAGTATTATACTATGATATTAGAAAAGGTTAAAAAATAATTACGTGACAAATCAGCAATTAAAATGATCAATAAACTTATTTTACATACTCTGGATCCAAATTATTTCCAAAGATGCAACCAACAATGGCGAGTTCTTTTTCGAAAAATTTCTTCCCGTTAGTTGCCGAAATATAAGGTCCAAACATTATAAAAATAATACGGACAGTAATTATTTAATCAAAGTAACACACAAAATTATACATAATATTTTTTTTGTGTATAAAAAATAATAAATTATGTTAACACTAACCTTATTCTTAAATTTAAGCACTTACACGTGGCATGACATTTCCTTCCATGTTTGGATTGTAATTGTTGTAGTAAAACTATGGACAACTTGGAAGAAGCTTCTCCCTAAAATGTAATTCTTTCAGAAAATTCAATAAATATTACAATTAACCAAGATAAAACAATATACTTGCATATTCTCCATTCATCTTCAAGTAATCAAAATAAAATATGGAGTGTAAATGAAGTCATAGTCACAAAGCTAAATGCTAGGTAGCAAATACCATTGATTGTCATATTTGTTTTCTCATGATCCAAATGGCTCTTTGGTGAGCATCAAACAAACTAAGATAAGGACTTATGGAGTACAGACAATCATGGTTATGCTACACTAATCCAAATTTTATAATTTTGTAAGAATAATAAATAAATACAGCAGAAATAATTCTTATATAACCAATTATTTGCTTGCCGGGCATAATAGTCAAAAGAGTCTTGCGTGTGCCACGACCATGATCATTTGGAATAAGCACTTTTCTAAAATCATAAAATTAGAGTATTATACTATGGTATTAGAAGAGGTTAGAAAATAATTACGTGACAAATTAGCAATTAAAATGATTAATAAACTAATATTACTTGCTCTGATCCAAATTATTTCCAAAAATGTAAGCAGCAATGACCAGTTCTTTATAAAAAAATTTCATCTCTTTAGTTGGCCGAAATAAAAGGTCCAAACACTTTAAAAATAAAATGAACATTAATTATTTAATCAAAGTATACACACAAAATTATACATAACTTTTTTGTGAATAAAAACTAAAAAATTTTGCTAATACTAACGTTATTCTAAAATTTAAGCACTTACACGTGGCATGTCATTTCCATCCTTTTTTGCATTGTAATTGTTGTAGTAAAGTCATGGATGACCTAGAGGAAGCTTCACCTAAAAATACAATTCTTTCTGCAACTCCAAAAAATATGATAATTAATCAAGATAAAATAATATACTCGTATATTCTCAATTCATCTTCAAGTAATCAAGATAAAATATAGAGTGTGAATCAAGTCACAGTCACCATGCTAAATGCTAGGTAGCAAATACCATTGATTGCCATATTTGTTTCCTCTGGGCTCAAATGGCTCTTTGGTGAGCATCAAACAAACAAAAATAAGGATATTTGGAGTACAGACAATCCTGGTTATGCTGCACTAATCCAAATTTTATAATTTTGCAAGCATAATAAATAAATAATGCAGAAATAATTCTTACATCACCAATTATTGGCTTGTCACGTATAATGGTCAGAAGAATCTTGCATGTGCCGTGAAAATGATCGTTTGGAACAAGCACTTTCTTAAAATCATAAAATTAGAGTATTATATGATGATATTAGAAAAGGTTAAAAAAATAATTGCGTGACAAATTAGCAATTAAAATGATTAATAAACTAATATTACTTACTTTGATCCAAATTGTTTCCAAAGATGTAAGCAGTAATGGCCAGTTCTTTATAAAAAAATTTTCATCTCTTTATTTAGCCGAAATAAACGGTCCAAACACTAATAAAATTATGTGAACATTAATTATTTAATCAAAGTATACATACAAAATTATAAATAATACTTTTGTGTATAAAAAATAAAAAATTTTGGAAATACTAACGTTATCCTAAAATTTAAGCACTTACACGTGACATGTCATTTTCGTCCATATTTGGATTGTAATTGTTATAGTAAATCCTTGGACGATATGGAGAAAACTTCTACCAAAATGCAATTCTTTCTGCAAATCCAAAAAATATGACAATTAACCAAGATATAATAATATACTTCTATATTTTCAATTCATCATAAAGGAATCAAAGATAAAATATGGTGAGTGAATTAAGTCACAGTCACAATACTAAATTCTAGGTAGTAAATACCATTGATTGCCATATTTGTTTTCTCTTGTCTCAAATGGTTCTTTGGTGAACATCGAATAAACTAAGATAAGATCCTTCGGAATACAAACAATTCTGGATTGCACAACTCTAAATTTTATAATTTTGCAAGCATAATAAATAAATACTGCAGAAATAATTCTTACATCACCAATTATTGGCTTGTCAGACATAATAGTCAAAAGAGTCTTGCGTGTGCTTTGACAATGATCGTTTGGAACAAGTACTTCACTAAAATCATAAAATTAGAGTATTATACTATGATATTAGAAAAGTTTAAGAAATAATTACGTGACAAATCAGCAATTAAAATAATTAATAAATTAATATTACGTACTCTGGAACCAAATTATTTCCAAATATGTAAGCAACAATGGCCAGTTCTATACTGAAAAATTTCATTTCTTTAGTTGGCCAAAATAAAAGGTCCAAACACTATAAAAATAATGTGAACATTAATTTTTTAACTAAAGTATACACACAAAAGTATGCATAATACTTTTTTGTGTATAAAAAATAAAAAATTTTCCTAACACACGTTATTCTAAAATTTAAGCACTTACACGTGGCATGTCATTTCCGTTCATGTTTAGATTGTAATTGTTATAGAAAAGCCATGGACGACGTGGAGGATGCTTCTTCTCAAAGTGCAATTCTTTCTGCAACTCCAAAAAATATGATAATTAATCAAGATAAAATAAGATACTCGTATATTCTAGATTCATCTTCAAGTAATCAAGATAAAATATGGAGTGTGAATCAAGTCACAGTCACCATGTTAAATGCTAGGTAGCAAATACCATTGATTGCCATATTTGTTTCTTCTGGGCCCAAATGGCTCTTTGGTGAGCATCGAACAAACAAAACTAAGAATACGTGGAGTACAGAAAATCCTGGTTATGCTGCACTAATCCAAATTTTATAATTTTGCAAGCATAATAAATAAATAATGCAGAAATAATTATTACATCACCAATTATTGGCTTGTCGCGTATAATAGTCAGAAGAATCTTGCGTTTGCCGTGACAATGATCATTTGGAACAAGTACTTTCCTAAAATCATAAAATTAAAGTATTATACTATGATATTAGAAAAGATTAAAAAATAATTACGTGACAAATTAGCAATTAAAATGATTAATAAACTAATATTACTTATTTTGATCTAAATTGTTTCCAAAGATGCAAGCAGCAATGGCCAGTTCTTTATAAAAAAAATTTATCTCTTTATTTAGCCGAAATAAACGGTCCAAACACTAATAAAATTATGTGAACATTAATTATTTAATCAAAGTATACATACAAAATTATACATAATACTTTTTGTGTATAAAAAATAAAAAATTTTGTTACTACTAATGTTATCCTAAAATTTAAGCACTTACACGTGGCATATCATTTTCGTCTATGTTTTGATTGTAATTGGTGTAGTAAAGCCATGGACGACCTGGAGAAAACTTCTTCTAAAATGAAATTCTTTCTGCAAACCCAAAAAATATGACAATTAATCAAGATAAAACAATATACTTCTATATTTTCAATTCATCTTAAAGGAATCAAAGATAAAATATGGAGAGTGAATCAAGTCACATTCACAATGCTAAATGCTAGGTAGCAAATACCATTGATTGCCATACTTGTTTTCTCTTGGCCCAAATGGCTCTTTGGTGAGCATCGAACAAACTAAGATAAGATCCTTCGGATTACAGACAATTCTGGTTTTGTTGCACTAATCTAAATTTTAAAATTTTGCAAGCATAATAAATAAATACTACAGAAATAATTCTTACATCACCAATTATTGGCTTGTCGGACATTATAGTCAAAAGAGTCTTGCGTGTGCTTTGACAATGACCGTTTGGAACAAGTACTTCATTAAAATCATAAAATCAGAGTATTATACTATGATATTAGAAAAGTTTAAAAAATAATTACGTGACAAATCAGCAATTAAAATAATTAATAAACTAAATATTACGTATTCTAAATCCAAATTGTTTCCAAATATGTAAGCAACAATGGCGAGTTCTATATTGAAAAATTTCATTTCTTTAGTTGGCCAAAATAAAAGGTCCAAACACTATAAAAATAATGTGAACATTAATTATTTAACTAAAATATACACACAAAATTATGCATAATACTTTTTTGTGTATACAAAATAAAAAATTTTCCTAACACAAACGTTATCCTAAAATTTAAGAACTTACACGTGGCATATCATTTCCGTCCATGTTTGGATTGTAATTGTTATAGAAAAGTCATGGACGACGTGGAGGATGCTTCTTCTCAAAAAGCAATTCTTTCTGCAACTCCAAAAAATATGATAATTAATCAAGATAAAATAATATACTCGTATATTCTCAATTCATCTTCAAGTAATCAAGATAAAATATGGAGTGTGAATCAAGTCACAGTCACCATGCTAAATGCTAGGTAGCAAATACCATTGGTTGCTATATTTGTTTTCTCTGGGCCCAAATGTCTCTTTGGGGAGTATCGAACAAATAAAAATAAGGATATATGGAGTACAGACAATCCTGGTTTATGCTACACTAATCCAAATTTTATAATTTTGAAAGCATAATAAATAAATAATGCAGAAATAATTCTTACATCACTAATTATTGGCTTACTGCGTATAATAGTCAGAAGAATTTTGCGTGTGCCATGACAATGATCGTTTGGAACAAGCACTTTCCTAAAATCATAAAATTAGAGTATTATACTATGATATTAGAAAAGGTTAAAAAATAATTACGTGACAAATTAGCAATTAAAATGATTATGGAAAAGTCTAGGAGGTCAGCAACTTTGTTAAATTCTGGCCAGCATGTAACTAGCAAAGAAAAGTGAGCCATTGGATGAAATCTCGCACCAATCTCACACCATTAAAACCATCATTGATGGCTATTTGATGGCTACAAATCACAAAAATTGCTGGCCTCCTAGCATTCCTCAATGATTAATAAACTACTATTACTTACTTTGATCCAAATTGTTTCCAAAGATGTAAGCAGCATTGGACAGTTTGTTATAAAAAAAAATTTATCTCTTTAGTTGGCTGAAATAAAAGGTCCAAATACTATAAAAATAATGTGAACATTAATTATTTAATCAAAGTATACACACAAAATTATACATAATATTTTTTTTGCATAAAAATAAAAAATTTTGCTAATACTAACGTTATCCTAAAATTTAAGCACTTACACGTGGCATGTCATTCCTGTCCATATTTGGATTGTAATTGTTGTAGTAAGCCATGGACAACCTGGAAGAAGCTTTTTCCCATAATGCAATTCTTTCTGCAAATATAAAAAAATATGACAATTAATCAAGATAAAATAATATACTTGTATATTCTCAATTCATCTTCAAGTAATCAAGACAAAATATGGAGTGTAAATCAAGTCACAGTCATAATACTAAGTACTAGGTAGCAAAAGAAATTTGAAATCATATAATATACTTGTATATTCTCAAAAAAATAAAAATTTTTCTTAATTTTTTTTCGTTTTATAGTTGTGGCTTCTTCCGGATCTACTTTGATATTGTTTTGGTGTGATATGTAAGAAATGAATTCACTCATAGAAAAAAGAGAATATTCTCTTTGGTTCAAATTATCTGTCATATACACATTTTAACAAATATTTATTGCAAGCTTCCTTTAATTTTCACAGCAATATAGTTGTGTGATTGTGCTAGTAGTTGTAGAGTTTATGAACTAAATAGGAACTAATATGTATTTTATTAAAGATTGCTTAAAAACATTTCGATTTTCACATTTTCAATTCATATTTTAAATTCCTAATCACCTCTTTAATAACAACCCAACGAGAGCCCCTAAATATTAGCTAGTTATCCAAAAAAATTCCCTCCAAACGCACAGAAAATCGCCCTCAAATTATCTTTCACCTCGCCAGAAAAAGAAATATCATGATCAAAACATTATGCATTTAATTTAGAAAAAAGTTACTGGTTCGTCATCCAAACACATTGAGGGATTGACGTCAAGTAAGCATTTCAAAGTGTTCGATGGTAGTGTAACAGCTGGAGCAGTATTCGAAAGCTTTACATCGTGACTTCCAGTTTTTGATGAGGAACCAACCATTTTCACAAAATTTGGCAGAACTGTTGTTATCTCATGCACAACAGTTTCGCGTATCATCGTCGACAGTGCATCGGCAACACCCTTTTCAAGCTTCAAGATACCATAAAATAAGACACGCAATACTAAATAATAAGGTACCAGCACAACAAATATTAACATCACAAAAGATCTAAAGACGTGTTAAAAAAGAATGTTAAGAAAGTAAGGCATCTTCGAGTGTTATGGCAAAAAAATAGGTTACCTTCTCGTCCAAGGTGGAGAAGTCCATGTTCGATTCTCCCTTAGAAGTTACAGAGGCATACGGTGTGTGCTGTAACACCCTAGCTACCAGAATGTCACGCTTCCAACTGCGCCACTCTGATGGCTCGGATATTACGACGACTCTTAACATATTTAATACTAAAATAGGAGCCCGTTTAAAACTTAAAACCGTATAATCTTTCAAAAGATTTTTTAGTTGAAAACATAAATACATACTTACAACCCATTTACAACACTTACAAAGAGTATATATAAATAATATTAATTTACAAGCGTTGCATATCAAAATTCCTATCCCTCTTACAAAATTTATAAAGATAAAGGCGAGGGAAACATAATATCCAAAACAATATAAAATATCGTGTAAACAGAAAACAAAATAAACTCTTCATAACTTCTTCGTCCATATCCTAAAATGGGAAAACCTGTGGGGAGTGAGAACATCGTCCTTGCTGGTTCTCACTATAGGGTTACAGAATTGCTATAATAAGATACGTAAAATAAAACTGTTTTCAAAATACAGTGATTGTTGCTCGTCTTATGTACCTCTTCAAAAAAACTAAGGGTTTACATTCAGAAATAAAAAAAAGAATCCTTTTTATAAGAGAAATCCGTTCATTCTTCAAAATCCAAAACCTCTTCTTTTTGTATTAAATATTAAAAGTTTTCTTAGACAGTATGAATGACCAAGTTGTTCCGAGCATAGGTTTATTAAGTCTATGCTGAACTAGTTTGATTTTTCATATTTTACTAAACCAAAAACACAAACCAATCATGACCTTCAGCCCATCACATAATTAATCATGGCCCTTGGCCCAAACAACTCAATCATCATCCAATTCACCATAATCCAATCAATTTCAGTCACAAACACAAGTAAGAAGGTTTAAATACAATCAAAGTAGTTACATCAAGTATAGTAATTAGCAGTTAAACATAATTATTCACGTAGGCAAACCAATTACAATATATACACCTAAACAATGTCACATAGATGCATATGATGAATGTCTGCCCTACGATTGATGAGTCTTATCTGTCGGTTACAAAGCCAATTCGATATGTCTGGTAGCTAACCCGGACATCATCCTCTTGAAAACTGGTGAGCAGTACAGTACTACAATCCTCACCTGGTGAGCGGTAAACCACCTTGATCCCCACCATCCACGGGGGGTAAACCATCTCGATCACCACAGACGTTTTCAATTGAAAAATAGCACACACGTGAGCGGCAAATCACCACGATCTTCACAGACATTTCGACACTGGACAAGCGGTAAACCACCACGATCCTTGCTAGGTCAAAGCCCAAAACAATTTCATTTTCAAATTTATTATAAATCATTCATTAATCATCATTTTCGCACTTTTTCAACAATCTATATCAAGTCAAATCATCATTCATGCCATATGTCACTTTTAAAATCAATTTTCTGACTTCTTCCAAAATGTCACAAACGGAATTATTCAATCAAAGTCTAATTTCCTTTGAATCCACTAAAACTCCTCCGAATGTGATTCTTTAATCAAATTAAAAAATATAAACCCTTCACACATTTAAAACAACCTCAAAGCATAAGACTTTTTTAAATAACTTGCACTCAAAATATAATATTTTTCTTAAGAAATAAAGCTCAATCATAATTCTCTTTTCAATAATTCAATTCAAAATATAATTCATTAGTTTCTTAAATAATTCAAGTAAAATAATATAATTCTTAAATTCACAATTTTCTAAATAACATTTCCAATAAGGCCTCAGATTTTATAGAAATTTCGGCAGCACCTCCCATAAAACTTAGACTTTGCCACCATTTTTGGGTCCCAAACAAATCATTCCATGTCCTTTCTAACAGATTCAAAACCAAATCAGTTTAAAATCAAGCTGATTCCAAAAGAATTCATATCACTTTCATATCCCAAGGAAACCGATTCAAAATCAAATCATTTTCAACGAACCAAACTCATTTCTAAAACTTTAAAGAAATAATTCATCAACTGTCTGTTTAACAAAACCAAACAATAATCCAATCAAACAACAATCATATTCATCCAAAACAGCTAGACAATACATAAAACTTACATAATCACCAGAAATTGTATTTATCACATCCATATCCATTTATAACAATTCCAGAATATAAAATAAGCTTTTTAGAAAACACCCCTACCTCAAAAAGTCGAACAAAAGCATTAAAGGAAACCTTTTTACCCTTGGCCCGAAAACAACAGCGTCAACTTTGACTATGTTCCGCAGCGGTAACAGCCACAAGGGCATCAACTAATAATAGTAACTCAAACCTGACATAAAATCGTCGCTTAAAACTCAATAATCTATAACAGAATAGCGACAACGAGAGGGTTTTAGAGCAAAAGACCTACCGCACAAAAAGGAACAAAAAACAAAGTAGCAGCAGCTCCGACGGTAACTCTGGTAGCCACAACACCGTCCCAAGCAGCCACGGACATGGCCACGCAACTCAAAACAGAACCAAATAGAGCAGCGGCAGCCTCCAACAACTCTGGTGGCTTCATCAACGACAGTGGTGGCAGGAGCTTCGGCGGCGCTGATTGAGTGGCTTGATGGTGGCAGGAACGGTGGCAGTCGAAGCTTAGCGGCAATAGAGACCAGGCGTGTCAGCTGTAGCTCCTCCCTTTTCTCGTCATCGCGTCTCCCTTTGGATCTGGTTTCCAACAACGGTGGCGACAGCAACGCTCCCCTTCCCTCGCACGTGCGCTCTCTATCTCTCGGCGGCTCCTGCTCGCGTCCCTCTCCTTCGTGGTTCTGTTTCTGATGGCGACGTGGTGTGGTGGCAGCGCGACGGACGGTGGCGACGGCGCAGCAGGGCGCGACGAACAGTGGCGATGGTCCCCCTTTCCTATGGCGACACTCTTCCTTCCTCTTCTCCCTTCTTCTTCTTCGTTCCCCCTCTTTTCTCCTTCCCTTTCTGTTTTCTTTTTCTTTCTTGCGGGAGCGTGTGTTTGTGAGTTGTGTGTGTGTATCTAGGAATGGGGTGTGGCGGTGGATGAGTGGCGATAAGGCAGTGGAGGTTAGGGTTTGTGGGGTTTAATTTGGAAATTAGAGTTTAATTTGGGACAAAAGTGAAATTAGAAATTTTGAGTAAATCGGGGTTTGGTGAATTTTAATAAAATTAGAGTATATTGTATAGATTTGAAATCTAATTTAATCCCTTAAATTTATTTTAAAAAAATATTATTTATTTATCAATTTGATAATTGACTTTTAATTAAGTATTCTAATTTATAATATAAGATAATATAATTAGTTTTTTTGTTTATAAAAGTTAAAGTATTAAATTTCAAAATCTCAATTATTTAAATTAAATTATATAAAATTCTTATTATTTTAAATTTACTAAACTTTATAATTTAAATATAGAAAATAATTTGATAATTATAAAATCAGATAAAACCTTAAATTATTTTAAACTAAATTAATCAAAATTTGCTTTAATTATTTTTAATAAAATAATTTTTGAGATTAAAGTACTTAATGAATAAGATTTTTCAAAATTTCTGGATCTTACATCCTACCTACCTTATAAAAATTTTCGTCCTCGAAAATTAAAGTAATACACAAGATAATACATAGTTTTAATACTTTACTTTTGAATACTTTAGTAAAGCAAGTGATGAGCTGATAATTTATACGCTTTTTGGCATTGTTTTTAGTATATTTTTAGTAGGATCTAGTTACTTTTAGGGATGTTTTTATTAGTTTTTATGTTAAATTCATATTTCTGGACTTTACTATGAGTTTGTGTTTTTCTGTGATTTCAGGTATTTTCTGGCTGAAATTGAGGGACTTGAGCAAAAATCAGATTCAGAGGTTGAAGAAGGACTGCTGATGCTGTTGGATTCTGACCTCCCTGCACTCAAAGTGGATTTTCTGGAGCTACAGAACTCCAAATGGTGTGCTTTCATTTGCGTTGGAAAGTAGACATCAAGGGCTTTCCAGAAATATATAATAGTCCATACTTTGGCCGAGTTTAGACGATGCAAAAGGGTGTTGAACGCCAGTTCTACGCTGCAGTCTGGAGTTAAACGCCAGAAACACGTCACGAACCAGAGTTGAACGCCAAAAACACGTTACAACTTGGCGTTCAACTCCAGAAGAAGCCTCTGCACGTGTAAACTTCAAGCTCAGCCCAAGCACACACCAAATGGGCCCCGGAAGTGGATTTATGCATCAATTACTTACTTCTGTAAACCCTAGTAGCTAGTTTAGTATAAATAGGA
Organism: Arachis hypogaea; assembly: GCF_003086295.3. Classification (NCBI taxonomy): domain Eukaryota; kingdom Viridiplantae; phylum Streptophyta; class Magnoliopsida; order Fabales; family Fabaceae; genus Arachis; species Arachis hypogaea. The sequence continues at coordinate 15,046,262 of NC_092053.1, read as the reverse complement.
CTTTTTACTATTGTATTTAGAACATCTTATGATTTTTAGTTCAACTTTGGATCATATTGATCACGTTTGGGGGCTGGCCATTCGGCCATGCCTGGACCTTCATCACTTATGTATTTTCAACAGTAGAGTTTCTGCACTCTATAGATTAAGGTGTGGAGCTCTGCTGTTCCTCATAATTTAATGCAAAGTACTACTGTCTTATATTCAATTCAACTTATTCCGCTTCTAAGATATCCATTCGCACCCAAGAACATGATGAATGTGATGATTATGTGACGCTCATCATCATTCTCACTTATGAACGCGTGCCTGACAAACACTTCCGTTCTACATGCAAACAAGCTAGAATGAGTATCTCTTAGATATCTAATACAGAGGACCGAGTCCGAGATATTAGAATCTTCGTGGTATAAGTTAGAACCCATGGATGGCCATTCCTGAGATCCGGAAAGTCTAAACCTTGTCTGTGGTATTCCGAGTAGGATCTGGGAAGGGATGGCTGTGACGAACTTCGAACTCGTGAGTACTGGGCGTAGTGACAGACGCAAAAGGAGGGTGAACCCTATTCCAGTATGATCGAGAACCTCCAGATGATTAGTCGTGCCATGACAGAGCATTTGGACCTTTTTCACAGAGAGGAAGGGATGTAGCCATTGACAACGGTGATGCCCTTACAGAAAGCTTGCCATGGAAAGGAGTAAGACTGATTGGATGAAGACAACGGGAAAGCAGAGATTCAGAGGAACAAAAGCCTCTCTATACGCTTATCTGAAATTCTCACCAATGATTTATATAAGTATTTCTATCTTTATTTTCTGTTTATTTATTATTATTATTCGAAAACTCCATAACCATTTGATATCCGCCTGACTGAGATTTACAAGATGACCATAGCTTGCTTCATACCAACAATCTCTGTGGGATCGACCCTTACTCACATAAGGTTTTATTACTTGGACGACCCAGTGCACTTGCTGGTTAGTTGTATCGAAGTTGTGACAAATTATGAATTAAGATTAGAGTACCAAGTTTTTGGAGCCATTACCAGGGATCACAATTTCGTGCACCAAGTTTTTGGCGCTGTTGCCGGGGATTGTTCGAGTTTGGACAACTGACGGTTCATCTTGTTGCTCAGATTAGGTAATTTTATTTTTGTTTTATTTTCAAAAATTTTTCAAAAATCTTTCAAAAATAATTTTTTCCCTTTGTTTTCGAAAATTATTTCAGAAATTTTTAAGAATGAATTCTAGAGTTTCATGAAGCATGTTGAAGCCTGGCTGGCTGTAAAGCCATGTCTAAATTCATTTAGACTGAGGCTTCCAAGTCATCATTACAAGAGCAAGCTAGTTGTTGCTAATCAAATTTGTTATTGTATGACTGATTTGTATCTTCTAAAGCTTGGCTGGCTATTAAGCCATGTCTAACCCTTGGATTGGAGCTTTAGGCTAACATTGAAAGATTCCTGGAATTCTTATTAAAAATTTTTTGAATTTCTTATTTCCTTTTTCCTATATGTTTTTCGAAAAAAAATATACAAAAAAAATTTATAAAATCATAAAAATCAAAAATATTTTGTGTTTCTTGTTTGAGTCTTGAGTCAATTTTTAAGTTTGGTGTCAATTGTATTTTTTCTAAAAAAAAAAAAAATTATGCATTTTCAAAAATTCATGCATTCATAGTGTTCTTCATGATCTTCAAGTTGTTCTTGGTCAGTCTTCTTGTTTGATCTTCATATTTTTTTGTTTTGTGTCTTTTCTTATTTTTCATATGCATTCTTGCATTCATAGTGTCTATACATGAAAAATTTCTAAGTTTGGTGTCTTGCATGTTTTCTTTTCTTGAAAATTTTTTCAAAAATAAGTTCTTGATGTTCATCTTGACATTTAAAGTGTTCTTGGTGTTCATCTTGACATTCATAGTGTTCTTGCATGCATCATGTGTTTTGATTCATAATTTTCATGTTGTGAGTCATTTTTCATGTTTTTCTCTTTCATCATTAAAAATTCAAAAATCAAAAAATATCTTTCCCTTTTTCACTCATAAATTTTCGAAAATTTGAGTTGACTTTTTCAAAACTTTTTAAAATTTAGTTGTTTCTTATGAGTCAAATCAAATTTTCAATTTAAAAATCTTATCTTTTTCAAAATCTTTTTCAAAAATCAAATCTTTTTCATTTTTCTTATTTATTTTCGAAAATTTTAAAAATATTTTCCAAATATCCCTTTCTTAATTTTACATCATATTTTCGAAAATATTATCAACAATTAATGTTTTGATTCAAAAATTTCAAGTTTGTTACTTACTTGTTAAGAAAGATTCAAACTTTAAGTTCTAGAATCATATCTTGTGATTTCTTGTGAATCAAGTCATTAATTGTGATTTTAAAAATTAAATCTTTTTCAAAACTAATTTCAATCATATCTTTTTAATCAATTTTCAAAATAAATTTCTATCATATCTTTTTAAATCTTATCTTTTTCAAAAATTTGATTTTAAAATATCTCTTCTAACTTCTTATCTTCTTATCTTTTCAAAATTTAATTTCAAATCTTTTTCAACTAACTAATTGACTTTTTGTTTGTTTCTTAACTCTTTCAAAACTACCTAACTAACTATCCCTCTCTAATTTTCGAAAATACCTCCCTCTTTTTCAAAAATTCTTTTTAATTAATTAATTGTTTCAATTTTTAATTTTAATTTTAATTTTATCTTCATTTTTCGAAAATTATTAACACTTTTTCAAAATTAATTTTCGAAATTCCCTCTCCCTCATCTTCTTCTATTTATTTATTTATTTACTAACACTTCTCCTCATCTCATATCTCTGCTCCCCTCACCCTTGTGTTTGGATTCTCCTCCCTTCTCTTTCTTTATATTACATTCTTTTCTTCTTCTACTCACACAAAGGAATCTCTATACTGTGACATAGAGGATTCCATATTTTCTTTGTTATTCCCTTCTTTGTCATATGAGCAGGAGCAAGGACAAGAACATTCTTGTTGAAGCAGATCCTGAACCTGAAAGGACTCTGAAAAGAAAACTAAGAGAAGCTAAAATACAACAATCCAGAGACAACCTTACAGGAATTTTCGAACAGGAAGAGGAGATGGCAGCCAAAAAAAATAATAATGCAAGGAGGATGCTTGGTGACTTTACTGCACCTAATTCCAATTTACATGGAAGAAGCATCTCAATTCCTACCATTGGAGCAAACAATTTTGAGCTTAAACCTCAATTAGTTTCTCTGATGCAGCAGAATTACAAGTTCCATGGACTTCCATCTGAAGATCCTTTTCAGTTCTTAACTGAATTTTTGCAGATCTGTGATACTGTCAAGACTAATGGAGTAGATCCTGAAGTCTACAGGCTCATGCTTTTCCCTTTTGCTGTGAGAGACAGAGCTAGAATATGGTTGGATTCTCAACCTAAAGATAGCCTGAACTCTTGGGATAAGCTGGTCAAGGCTTTCTTAGCCAAGTTCTTCCCTCCTCAAAAGCTGAGTAAGCCTAGAGTGGATGTTCAAACCTTCAGACAGAAGGAAGGTGAATCCCTCTATGAAGCTTGGGAGAGATACAAGCAACTGACTAAAAAGTGTCCTTCTGACATGCTTTCAGAATGGACCATCCTGGATATATTCTATGATGGTCTGTCTGACTTAGCTAAGATGTCATTGGATACTTCTGTAGGTGGATCCATTCACCTCAAGAAAACACCTGCAGAAGCTCAAGAACTCATTGACATGGTTGCTAACAACCAGTTTATGTACACTTCTGAGAGGAATCCTGTGAGTAATGGGACGCCTCAAAAGAAGGGAGTTCTTGAAATTGATGCTCTGAATGCCATATTGGCTCAGAACAAAATATTGACTCAGCAAGTCAATATGATTTCTCAGAGTCTGAATGGAATGCAAGCTGCATCCAACAGTACTCAAGAGGCATCTTCTGAAGAAGAAGCTTATGATCCTGAGAACCTTGCAATAGCAGAGGTAAATTACATGGGTGAACCATATGGAAACACCTATAATCCCTCATGGAGAAATCACCCAAATCTCTCATGGAAGGATCAAAAGCCTCAACAAGGCTTTAATAATGGTGGAAGAAACAGGTTTAACAACAACAAGCCTTTTCCATCATCCACTCAGCAACAGACAGAGAACTCTGAACAAAATACCTCTACTTTAGCAAACTTAGTCTCTGATCTATCTAAGGCCACTCTGAGTTTCATGAATGAAACAAGGTCCTCCATTAGAAATTTGGAGGCACAAGTGGGCCAGCTGAGTAAGAAGATCACTGAAACCCCTCCTAGTGCTCTCTCAAGCAATACAGAAGAAAATCCAAAAGGAGAGTGCAAGGCCATTGATATCACCATCATGGCCGAATCCAAAGAGGAAGGAGAGGACGTGAATTCCAAGGAGGAAGACCTCCTGGGACGTCCAGTGATCAATAAGGAGTTCCCCTCTGAGGAACCAAAGGAATCTGAGACTCATCTAGAGACCATGGAGATTCCATTGAACCTCCTTAAGCCATTCATGAGCTCTGATGAGTATTCCTCTTCTGAAGATAATGAGGATGTTACTGAAGAGCAAGTTGCCAAGTTCCTTGGTGCAATCATGAAGCTGAATGTCAATTTATTTGGTAATGAGACTTGGGGAGATGAACCTCCCCTCTTCACCAATGAACTAAATGCATTGGATCAACTGAGATTGCCTCAGAAGAAACAGGATCCTAGAAAGTTCCTAATACCTTGCACCTACCATAGGCACCATGACCTTTGAGAAAGCTCTATGTGACCTTGGGTCAGGCATAAACCTCATGCCACTCTATGTAATGGAGAAACTGGGAATCTTTGAGGTACAAGCTGCTAAAATCTCATTAAAGATGGCAGACAATTCCAGAAAATAGGCTTATGGACAAGTAGAGGACATATTAGTAAAGGTTGAAAGCCTTTACATCCCTGCTGATTTCATAATCCTAGATACTGGGAAGGATGAGGATGAATCCATCATCCTTGGAAGACCCTTCCTAGCCACAGCAAGAGCTGTGATTGATGTTGACAGAGGTGAACTAGTCCTTCAATTGAATGAGGACTCCCTTGTGTTTAAAACTCAAGGACATCCTTCTGTAAACATGGAAAAGAGGCACAGTAAACTTCTCTCAGTACAGAGTCAACTAAAGCCCCCACAATCAAACTCTAAGTTTGGTGTTGGGAGGCCTCAGCCAAACTCTAAGTTTGGTATTGAACTCCCATATCCAAACTCTAAGTTTGGTGTTGGAAATCTATAAAATTGACCTGATCACCTGTGTGGCTCCATGAGAGCCCACTGTCAAACTGTTGACATTAAAGAAGCGCTTGTTGGGAGGCAATCCAATTTTTATTTATCTAATTTTATTTTTATTTTTTATTGTTATTTCATGTTTTATTAGGTTCATGATCATGTGGAGTCACAAAATAAATAGAAAAATAAAAACAGAATCAAAAACAACAGAAGAAAAATCACACCCTGGAGGAAGGGCTTACTGGCGTTTAAACGCCAGTAAGGAGCATCTGGCTGGCGTTCAATGCCAGAACAGAGCATAGAACTGGCGTTGAACGCCCAAAACAAGCAGCATCCTGGCGTTCAGACGCCAGGAATGCACACTGAGGAAAGCTAGCGCTGAACGCCAGAAACAAGCATAGAACTGGCGTTCAACGCCAGAATTGCATGCAAAGGCATTTTACATGCCAAACTGGTGCATGGATGTAAATCCTTGACACCTCAGGATCTGTGGACCCCACAGAATCATCTCAGCATCCGTGGACCCCACAGGATCCTCACCTACATCCACTCATACTCTTCCCTCTTCTCAATGTTCAACCTCTCTTTCCAAATAAACACCTTTCTCCAAAACCCTTTACCAATCACATCAAGCTCTCTTCCCTACTACCCCTTCACCATTCTCATCCATCCACTCTTCCCCATAAACCTACCTCATAAACCCCACCTACCTTCAAAATTCAAAATCACTTTCCCACCAAACCCACCCTAAATGGCCGAACCTAACCCCTCTCCCTCCACTATATAAACCCCTCCATTCTTCTTCATTTTCACACAACACAACCCTCTCTTCCCCTTCTTGGCCGAAACACTAACCTCTCTTCCTCTCCTCTATTTCTTCTTCTTCTTCATCTCTTTTTTCTTCTCTTGCTCGAGGGCGAGCAATATTCTAAGTTTGGTGTGGTAAAAGCATAAGCTTTTTGTTTTTCCATTATCATTCATGGCACCTAAGACCGGAGAATCCTCTAGAAAAGGGAAAGGGAAGACAAAAGCTTCCACCTCCGAGTCATGGGAGATGGAAAGATTCATCTCCAAAGCCCATCAAGACCACTTCTATGATGTTGTGGCCAAGAAGAAGGTGATTCCCGAGGTCCCTTTCAAACTCAAGAAAAATGAGTATCCGGAGATCCGACATGAGATCCATAGAAGAGGTTGGGAAGTTCTAACAAACCCCATCTAACAAGTTGGAATTCTAATGGTTCAAGAATTCTATGCTAATGCATGGATCACTAGGAACCATGATCAAAGTAAGAACCCGAACCCAAAGAATTATCTCACCATGGTTCGGGGGAATTACTTAGATTTTAGTCCGGAAAATGTGAGGTTGGCGTTCAACTTGCCAATGATGGAAGAGAACGCACGCCCCTACACAAGGAGAGTCAACTTTGATCAAAGGTTGGACCAAGTCCTCATGGACATATGTGTGGAAGGAGCTCAATGGAAGATTGACTCAAAAGGCAAACCGGTTCAACTAAGAAGATTGGACCTTAAGCCTGTAGCTAGAGGATGGTTGGAGTTCATTCAACGCTCAATCATTCCCACTAGCAACCAGTCTGAAGACTATAGACCGGGCCATCATGATCCATAGCATCATGATTGGAGAAGAGGTGGAAGTTCATGAGATTATACCTCAAGAACTCTACAAGGTGGCTGACAAGACCTCCACTGTGGCAAGGTTAGCCTTTCCTCACCTCATTTGCTATCTATGCAATTCGACTGGGATTGACATAGAGGGAGATATCCTCGTTGATGAGGACAAGCCCATCACTAAGAAAAGGATGGAGCAAACAAGAGAGCCTATTCATGGATCTCAAGAGACGCATAAAGAAGCTCATCACCAAAAAATCCCTGAGATGCCTCAAGGGATACACTTCCCTCCACAGAACTTTTGGGAGCAAATCAACACCTCCCTAGGAGAACTGAGTTCCAACATGGGACAACTAAGGGTGGAACATCAAGAGCACTCAATCATCCTCCATGAAATTAGAAAAGATCAAAGAGCTATGAGGGAGGAGCAATAAAGACAAGGAAGAAACATAGAAGAGCTCAAGGACATCATTGGTTCCTCAAGAAGGAAACGCCACCATCACTAAGGTGGACTCATTCCTTGTTCTTAAATTTCCTATTTTTTTGTTTTCTTTATGTTAAGTGCTTATCTATGTTAGTGACTTATTACATGATCATTAGTATTTAGTAACTTTGTCTTAAAGTTATGAATGTCTTATGAATCCATCACCCCTCTTGAATGAAAAATGTTTTTAATTCAAAAGAACAATAAGTACATGAGTTTCGAATTTATCCTTGAACTTAGTTTAATTATATTGATGTGGTGACAATACTTTTTGTTTTCTGAATGAATGCTTGAACAATGCATATGTCTTTTGAAGTTGTTGTTTATGAATGTTAAATATGTTGGCTCTTGAAAGAATGATGACAAGGAGACATGTTATTTGATAATCAGAAAAATCATAAAAATGATTCTTGAAGCAAGAAAAAGCAGTGAATACAAAGCTTGCAGAAAAAAAAAGAAGAAAAAAAACAAATGGCGAAAAAAAAAAAGAGAAAAAGAAAAAGCAAGCAAAAAAATCCAGTAGCCCTTAAAACCAAAAGGCAAGGGTAAATAAAAAGGATCCCAAGGCTTTGAGCATCAGTGGAAAGGAGGGCCTAAAGGAATAAAATCCTGGCCTAAGCGGCTAAACCAAGCTGTCCCTAACCATGTGCTTGTGGCGTGAAGGTGTCAAGTGAAAACTTGAGACTGAGCGGTTAAAGTCAAGGTCCAAAGCAAAAGAAGAGTGTGCTTAAGAACCCTGGACACCTCTAATTGGGGACTTTAGCAAAGCTGAGTTACAATCTGAAAAGGTTCACCCAATTATGTGTCTGTGGCATTTATGTATCTGGTGGTAATACTGGAAAACAAAGTGCTTAGGGCCACGGCCAAGACTCATAAAGTAGCTGTGTTCAAGAATCAACATACTGAACTAGGAGAATCAATAACACTATCTGAACTCTGAGTTCCTATAGATACCAATCATTCTGAACTTCAATGGATAAAGTGAAATGCCAAAACTATTCAAGAGGCAAAAAGCTACAAGTCCCGCTCATCTGATTGGAGCTATGTTTCATTGATAGTTTGGAATTTATAGTATATTCTCTTCTTTTTATCCTATTTGATTTTCAGTTGCTTAGGGACAAGCAACAATTTAAGTTTGGTGTTGTGATGAGCTGATAATTTATACGCTTTTTGGCATTGTTTTTAGTATGTTTTTAGTAGGATCTAGTTACTTTTAGGAATGTTTTTATTAGTTTTTATGTTAAATTCACATTTCTGGACTTTACTATGAGTTTGTGTATTTTTCTATGATTTCAGGTATTTTCTGGCTGAAATTGAGGGACTTGAGCAAAAATCAGATTCAGAGGTTGAAGAAGGACTGCTGATGCTGTTGGATTCTGACCTCCCTGCACTCAAAGTAGATTTTCTGGAGCTACAGAACTCCAAATGGCACGCTTTTAATTGTGTTGGAAAGTAGACATACAGGGCTTTCCAGCAATATATAATAGTTCATACTTTGGCCGAGTTTAGATAACGAAAAAGGGCGTTGAACACCAGTTCTACGCTGCAGTCTGGAGTTAAACGCCAGAAACACATCACGAACCAGAGTTGAACGCCAAAAACACGTTACACCTTGGCGTTCAACTCCAGAAGAAGCCTCTGCATGTGTAAACTTCAAGCTCAGCCCAAGCACACACCAAGTGGGCCCCGGAAGTGGATTTATGCATCAATTACTTACTTCTGTAAACCCTAGTAGCTAGTTTAGTATAAATAGGACTTTTTACTATTGCATTTAGAACATCTTATGATTTTTGGTTCAACTTTGGATCATATTGATCACGTTTGGGGGCTGGCCATTCATCCATGCCTGGACCTTCATCACTTATGTATTTTCAACGGTAGAGTTTCTGCACTCCATAGATTAAGGTGTGGAGCTCTGCTGTTCCTCATAATTTAATGCAAAGTACTACTGTCTTATATTCAATTCAACTTATTCCGCTTCTAAGATATCCATTCGCACCCAAGAACATGATGAATGTGATGATTATGTGACGCTCATCATCATTCTCACTTATGAACGCGTGCCTGACAAACACTTCCGTTCTACATGCAAACAAGCTAGAATGAGTATCTCTTAGATATCTAATACAAAGGACCAAGTCCGAGATATTAGAATCTTTGTGGTATAAGTTAGAACCCATGGATGGCCATTCCTGAGATCCGGAAAGTCTAAACCTTGTCTGTGGTATTCCGAGTAGGATCTGGGAAGGGATGGCTGTGACGAACTTCGAACTCGCGAGTACTGGGCGTAGTGACAGACACAAAAGGAGGGTGAACCCTATTCCAGTATGATCAAGAACCTCTAGATGATTAGTCGTGACTGAGATTTACAAGATGACCATAGCTTGCTTCATACCAAGAACCTCTAGATGATTAGTCGAAAACTCCATAACCATTTGATATCCGCCTGACTGAGATTTACAAGATGACCATAGCTTGATACATACCAACAATCTCCATGGGATCGACCCTTACTCACGTAAGGTTTTATTATTTGGACGACCCAGTGCACTTGCTGGTTAGTTGTATCGAAGTTGTGACAAATTATGAATTAAGATTAGAGCACCAAGTTTTTGGAGCCATTACCAGGGATCACAATTTCGTGCACCTGCAAGCAGCCTCGGCATATATATATATATATATATATATATATATATATATATATATATATATATATATATATATATATATATAAATCTTCAAATACCAGATAAACCATAAGACTTAGATATAAAGAAAAAGCATGGTGCTAACACTTTACCAAAACTTGAAGAAACACAATAAGGTGCAAATGTTCAAGATAGGTGTTTGCAAAAATAAAGTGGCATTCAAAGTGACAAAAAGTTGAATGTGATGTTGGTATAAACAAACGGGATAACATTCGCAAATAGATCTTGTACTAACTTCAAAGCTTCCACCTTCTAATTCCATAAGGGCGTATCTTCACCGTTCCCAACTGTGCTTTATTGAGCAACTCGTCCAAGAGTTCTCAACCTCATCAATTACTTTGCACACCTACTGCTGATCAGAAGTCTAACATCCACAAAACTCTTTTGCGTGAAAACTAAAACTCCACAGCTTCCTGTGATACTGCGCACTTAAAAACTTGACCTGTTCCAACCATCCACGAACAACATCTTAAAGGACTAACGTATCGCTTGATGTGTCTATAGATCACACGTGACTTTAAAGCAATTCTCAAGTTTATTCAGAAGGATATAAAACCTTGGAAAAGAAGGACAAGCAATAAGGATATACAAGCAATGAAGAATGTTGGGACGAAAATCAAGTCACAAGTTTAAGAAAGGATCTCGAATCAAAGAAATTCAACAAGAACATTAAGAAGAAAACAGTGCAACAGTTTGAAACAAAATTAAGCCGAGTCAAAGAAGTACGAGATCGTAGGAAAAGAATAACTAAAGTCAATGATAATACTTACGAAGTTTTAAAAGTATGATTAGAAACGCCTTCGAATACATTGTTCATGAAGAATGAAAAACTTTAAGGAAATCATTTAACGTTTCGAAAGAAAAGTATGCAACAAATATTTTATAAAATAATAGTAAAAACATAAATGTTGCATTATTTTAGAACAAATTCAAGTTGAAATAGATTATGCAACATTTGAAAATAAAAACTAGTTTGGCTGAGAGCAAAACATTTTTCTTGAATATCTTAAAAGGTATTTAGGTGCATAACTAAAAAAACATGCATAAAAACTGCAATTTGGTTGGGAGGAAATTAAGTTTCATTTTGAGAAGAAAACCTAAGATAAAGTTTTTCCTAAAGAGGAATAGGAGATGCATTACAAACAGGCAAGTTTTGAACTACATAAGGGAGCTTTCAAAGCGTGTGCTGAATTAGAAACAATTTTATTAATATTTGAAGGAATAGTTGTGGATACAGTCAAGTAAGAAAAAAATTGAATCAAAATTTTCTTTGAGAAGAATCTGAAACAAGAACATTCAGAAAGGGACCACAACAAATAATGTATCGTGCCAAAACAAGTTCAAGCAAGTTTTTAGATGATCCAAAAGAAAACAAAATTTACAAAGAAGGGCACTTCAAACAACAGCAAATTTTCAAAGATTCCAACAATTGCTTTGATCCGTCAAACGAGTCCAAAGTGACATCAAAAGTATACAAGTCAAGAAGAGGAAATTTAAATAACACAGGGCAAATGTCCAAGGAATTTAAACAGACACATGTAGTTGAAATCAACCGAGAATGCATATGAACAAAAGAAAAAACATGGAAAATAATCAGTTTAGTTTTCAAGAAAGAAATCTCAGACAGGAATTTCAAAGCAAACCATGAAAGAACAAGATAAGTAACAGAGTAACCTTGAGAATTAACTCCTAACGTTCTCAAAACCTACGATTCGCGTTACCTACAATTCGTATATCGTCTATGATAACCCATTAGTGCTTCATATACATAATTCACTAGTGTTAAGCTGGCCAAACCTAGTACCAGGAAGTCTGCAATGATAGACTAACAGCATTAATTAATAGACCGTCATGTGCATAAAGCTCTAACTCTTGTAATTCGAACAAGACCTACTACATGACAGACGCTCAGAGTATGCAATTGAAGCATAGTTGGTCCATTCCTCAGGCTCTACAGGAAGGACCGCCCTGATACCATAATGTAACACACTAGCTACCAATCACGCTTCCGGCTGCACCACTCTGATGGCTCGGATATTACGACGACTCTTAACATATTTAATACTAAAATAAGAGCCTGTTTAAAACTTAAAACCGTATAATTTTTCAAAAGAATTTTTAGTTGAAAACATAAATATATACTTACAACCCATTTACAACACTTACAAAGAATATATATACATAATATTAATTTACAAGCATTGCATATCAAAATTCCTATCCCTTTTACAAAATTTGTAAAGATAAAGGCGAGGGAAACATGATATCTAAAACAATACAAAATATCGTGTAAACAGAAAACGAAATAAACTCTTCATGACTTCTTCATCCATATCCTGAAAAGAAAAAACCTGTAGGGGAGTGAGAACATCGTCCTTGCTAGTTCTCACTATAGGGTTAGAGAATTGCTATAAAAAGATACGTGAAATAAAACTGTTTTCAAAATACAGTGATCGTTGCTCGTCTTATGTACCTCTTAAAAAAACTAAGGGTTTACATTCAGAAATCCAAAAAAAATTCCTTTTTGTAAGAGAAATCCGTTAATTCTTCAAAATCCAAAACCTCTTCCTTTTATATCAAATATCAAAAAATTTTTCCTAGACAGTATGAATGACCAAGCTATTCCGAGCATAGGTTCATTAAGTCTATGCTAAACCAGTTTGATTTTTCATACTTTACTAAACTAAAAACACAAACCAATCACGGCCTTCAATTCGGCCCATCACATAATCAATCACGGCCCTAGACCCAAACTACTCAATCATCATCCAATTCACCACAATCCAATCAATTTCAGTCACAAACACAAGTAAGAAGTTTCAAATATAATCAAAGTAGTTACATCAAATATAGCAATTAGCAGTTAAACATAATTATTCATGTAGGCAAACCAATTACAATATGCACACCCAAACAATGTCACATAGATGCATATGATGAATGCCTGCCCTACGGCTGATGAGTCTCTTCTGTCGGTTACAAAGTCAACCCGACATGTCTGGTAGCTAACCTGGACATCGTCCTCTTGAAAATTGATGAGTGGTGCAGTACCACGATCCTCACCTGATGAGCGGTAAACTACCTCGATCCCTACCATCTGCGGGCGGTAAACCACCTCGATCTCCACAGATGTTTTCAATTGGAAAACAGCACACACGTGGGCGGTAAATAGCCACGATCCCCACCTTCTGCGAGCGGTAAACCACCACGATCTTCACAGACATTTTGACACTGGACAAGCGGTAAACTACCACGATCCTTGCCAGATCAAAGCCCAAAACAATTTTATTTTCAAATTCATTATAAATCATTCATCAATCATCATTTTCGCACTTTCTCAACAATCCATATCAAGTCAAATCATCATTCATGTCATATATCACTTTTAAAACCAATTTTCTGACTTCTTTCAAAACATCACAAACAAAATTATTCAACCAAAGTCCAATTTCCATTGAATCCACTAAAACTCCTCTGAATGTGATTCTTAAATCAAATTCAAAAAAATATAAACCCTTCGCACATTTAAAACAACCACATAATTCAGTATTTTCTTAAATAATTCAAGTAAAATAATATAATTCTTAAATTTATAATTTTTTAAATAACATTTCTAATACGGTCTGGATTTTATAGAAATTTTGGTAGTACCTCCCCTAAAACATGGACTTTACCATCCGTTTTGGGTCCCAACTAAACCATTCCGCAACCCTTTCCAACAGATTCAAAACCAAATCATTTTAAAATCAAGTTGATTCCAAAAGAATTCATATCATTTTCATATCTCAAGGAAACCGATTCTAAAACTTTAAAGAAATAATTTAGCAACCGTCCGTTTAACAAAACCAAACAATAATCCAATCAAACAACAATCATATTCATCCAAAACAGCCAGACAATACATAAGACTTACATAATCACCAGAAATTGTATTTATCATATCCATATCCATTTATAACAATTCCAGAATATAAAATAAAATTTTTAGAAAACACCCCTACCTCGAAAAGTCGAACCAACGCGTTAAAGGAAACCTTTTACCCTCGGCCCAAAAATAACGGCGTCAACTCCGACTACGTTCCACAGCGGTAATAGCCACAAGGGCACCAACTAATAACAGTAACTCAACCCTGACATAAAATCATCATGCAAAACTCAATAATCTATAACAGAATGGCGACAAAGAGAGGTTTTCAGAGCAAAAGACCTACTACACAAAAAGGAACCAGGAACGAAGCAGCAGTAGCTCCAATGATAACTCTAGCAGCCACAACACCGTCCCTGGCAGCCACAGACACGGTCGCGCAACTCAAAACAGAACCAGATAGAGCAACAGCAGCCTCCAGCAACTCCAGTGAGCTTCATCAATAATAGTGGTGGCAGGAGCTTGGGCGGCACTGATCGAATGGCTTGACGGCGACAGGAATGGTGGCGGTCGAAGCTCAGTGGCAACAGAGACCAGGCACGGCGGCTGTAGCTCCTCCCTTTTCTCGTCATCGCGTCTCGCTTTGGATCTGGTTTCCAACGGCGATAGTAACTCATCGACGGCGGCAATAGCAACGTCACCGTTCCCCTCTCTCTCTCTCTCTCTCTCTCTCTCTCTCCTTCTCTCTCTCTCGTCGGCTCCTGCTCGCATCTTTCTCCTTCGTGGTTCTGTTTCTGATGGCGACATGGCGTGGTGGCGACGCGACGAAAGGTGGCGACGGTCCCCCTTTCCTCCGTCGACACTCTTCCTTCCTCTTCTCCCTTTCCCTTCTTCTCTCCTTCCCTTTCTGTTTTCTTTTTCTTTCTTATGGGTGCGTGTGTTTGTGAGTTGTGTGTGTGTATCTGGGAAGGGGTATGGCGGTGGATGAGTGGTGGTGAGGCAGTGGAGGTTAGGGTTTGTGGGGTTTAATTTGAGAATCAGGGTTTAATTTGGGACAAAAGTGAAATTAGGAATTTTGGGTAAATTGGGGTTTGGTGAATTTTAATAAATTAGAGTATATTGTATAAATTTGAAATCTAATTTAATCCCTTAAAAATTTAAAAATATTATTGGTACGCAGAATCGTGATTACACTTTAATTATATAAAATTCATCGCTCTTTCTTTCCCTGGCAATGGCTCCAAAAACGTGGTGCCAGTACCATGGTTCACAACTCCGTGTAACTGACCAGCAAGTGCACTGGGTCGTCCAAGTAATACCTTACGTGAGTAAGGGTCGAATCCCACGGAGATTGTTGGTATGAAGCAAGCTATGGTCACCTTGTAAATCTCAGTCAGGTGGATATAAAATAGTAATGGGGTTTTCGAAATTAAATAATAAAACAGGGATAGAAATACTTATGTAAATCACTGGTGAGAATTTCAGATAAGCGAATAGAGATGCTTTCATTCCTCTAAACCTCTGCGTTCCTGCTATCTTCATCCAATCAGTCTTACTCCTTTCCATGGCTGGCTTTATGCAAGGGCATCACCGTTGTCAGCGGCTACATCCCCTCCTCTCAGTGAAAAATATGCTCACATGCTCTGTCACAGCACGGCTAATCATCTGTCGGTTCTCGATCATGCTGGAATAGGATTCACCCTCCTTTTGCGTTTGTCACTAACGCCCAGCACTCGCGAGTTTGAAGCTCGTCACAGTCATTCAATCATTGAATCCTACTCGGAATACCACAGACAAGGTTTAGACTTTCCGGATTCTCTTGAATGCCGCCATCATTCTAGCTTACGCCACGAAGATTCTGATTAAGAGATCTAAGAGATACTCATTCAATCTAATGTAGAACGGAAGTGGTTGTCAGGCACACGTTCATAGGGAATGATGATGATTGTCACGTTCATCACATTCAGGTTGAAGTGCGAATGAATATCTTAGAAGCGAAATAAGATGAGTTGAATAGAAAATAGTAGTACTTTGCATTAATCTTTGAGGAACAGCAGAGCTCCACACCTTAATCTATGGAGTGTAGAAACTCAACCGTTAAAATTACATAAGTGAAAGGTCCAGGCATGGCTGAGATGGCCAGCCCCTCTGATCTAAGAACCAGGCGTCCAAAGATTGTATACAACTGATCAAAGATACCTAATACAATAGTAGAAGGTCCTATTTATAATAAACTAGCTACTAGGGTTTACAGAAGTAAGTAATTGATGCATAAATCCACTTTCGGGGCCCACTTGGTGTGTGCTTGGGCTGAGCTTGAGTGTTGCACGTGTAGAGGTCCTTCTTGGAGTTGAACACCAGCTTTTGTGCCAGTTTGGGCGTTCAACTCTGGTTTTGGCTCCTTTTCTGGCGCTGGACGCCAGATTTGGGCAGAAAGCTGGCGTTGAACGCCAGTTTACGTCATCTATTCTTAGCCAAAGTATGAACTATTATATATTTCTGGAAAGCCCTGGATGTCTACTTTCCAACGCAATTTGAAGCGTGTCATTTCGAGTTCTGTAGCTCCAGAAAATCCACTTTGAGTGCAGGGAGGTCAGAATCCAACAGCATCAGCAGTCATTCTTCAACCTCTGAATCTGATTTCTGCTCAAGTCCCTCAATTTCAGTCAGAAAATACCTGAAATCACAGAAAAACACACAATATCATAGTAAAGTCCAGAAATATGAATTTAACATAAAAACTAATGAAAACATCCCTAAAAGTAACTAGATCCTACTAAAAACATACTAAAAACAATGTCAAAAAGCGTATAAATTATCCGCTCATCACAACACCAAACTTAAATTGTTGCTTGTCCCCAAGCAACTGAAAATCAAATAGGATAAAAAGAAGAGAATATACTATAAATTCCAAACTATCAATGAAATATAGCTTCAATCAAATGAGCGGGACTTATAGCTTTTTGCCTCTTGAATAGTTTTGGCATCTCACTCTATCCATTGAGGTTCAGAATGATTTGCATCTATAGGAACTCAGAGTTCAGATAGTGTTATTGATTCTCCTAGTTCAGTATGATGATTCTTGAACACAGCTTCTTTATGAGTCTTGGCCGTGGCCCTAAGCACTTTGTTTTCCAGTATTACCACCGGATACATAAATGCCACAGACACATAATTGGGTGAACCTTTTTAGATTGTGACTCAGCTTTGCTAAAGTCCCCAATTAGAGGTGTCCAGGGTTCTTAAGCACACTCTTTTTTTTTTTTTGCTTTGGACCTTGACTTTAATCGCTCAGTCTCAAGTTTTCACTTGACACCTACACGCCACAAGCACATGGTTAGGGACAGCTTGGTTTAGCCGCTTAGACCAGGATTTTATTCCTTTAGGCCCTCCTATCCACTGATGCTCAAAGCTTTGGGATCCTTTTTATTTGCCCTTGCCTTTTGGTTTTAAGGGTTATTGGCTTTTTGCTCTTACCTCTTGGTTTTAAGAGCTTTTGGCTTTTTCTGCTTGCTTTTACTTTTTCTTTTTATTTTTTTTTTCGCCTATTTTTTTTTCTGCAAGCTTTGTTCTTTGCTGCTTTTTCTTGCTTCAAGAATCATTTTTATGATTTTTCAGATTATCAAATAACATGTCTCCTAGTCATCATTCTTTCAAGAGCCAACATATTTAACATTCTTAAACAACAACTTCAAAAGACATATGCACTGTTCAAGCATACATTCAAAAAACAAGAAGCATTGCCACCACGTCAATATAATTAAGCTAAGTTCACGGATAAATTCGAAACTCATGTACTTCTTGTTCTTTTGAATTAAAACAGTTTTTATTTAAGAGAGGTGATGGATTCATAGGACATTCATAACTTTAAGACATAGTTACTAACTACTAATGATCATGTAATGAAGATACAAACATAGATAAGCACATAACATAGAAAACGAAAAACAGAAGAAATAAGAACAAGTAATGAATCCACCTTAGTGATGGTGGCGTTTCCTTCTTGAGGAACCAATGATGTCCTTGAGCTCTTCTATGTCTCTTCCTTGTCTTTGTTGCTCCTCCCTCATTGCTTTTTGATCTTCTCTTATTTCATGGAGCATGATGGAGTGCTCTTGATATTCCACCCTTAGTTGCTTCCAATAATTGTGTGGAAGAAAATGTATCCCCTGAGGTATCTCAGGGATCTTCTTGATTTGCAGTCAAATATTCTACCACTGAGCTATAGACCCTTTGATGGAAGCTTTTGTCTTCCCTTTCCTCTTTCTAGAGGTTTCTCTGGCCTTAGGTGCCATCAATGGTTATGGAAAAAACAAAAAAGCTATGCTTTTACCACACCAAACTTAGAATGTTGCTCGCCCTCGAGCAAAAGAAGAAAGAATAGAAGAAGAAGAAGAAGATATGGAGGAGATGGATGGGTGTGTGTATTCGGCCATATGGGTGAGATTGGATGGGAGAGAGATGTTGAATTTTGAAGGTAGTGGGTGTATGGATGTGAGTGGTAAATGGAAAACAGAAGGGATGATCATGAATGGAAAGAGAGATGATGAGGTAGGTGGGGATCCTGTGGGGTCCACAGATCCTGAGGTGTCAAGGCATTTACATCCCTGCACCCATTAGGCATGTAAAAATGCCTTTGCACACAACTCTGGGCGTTCAGCGCCAGGTTGGTGGCCATTTTGGGCGTTCAACGCCCATTTGTGTGCCATTTCTGGTGTTGAACGCCAGAACCATGCCTGTTCTGGCATTCAGCGCCCAGAAGTTGCCCATTTTGGGCGTTCAGCGCCAGAACCATGCTCTGTTCTGGCGCTGAACGCCAGACAGATGCTCCTCCAGGGTGTGATTTTTCTTCTGCTGTTTTTTATTCTGTTTTCAATTTTTCTATTTATTTTGTGACTCCACATGATCATGAACCTATAAAGACAAGAAAAACAATGAAAATAAAAATTAGATAAATAAACATTGGGTTGCCTCCTAACAAGCGCTTCTTTAATGTCAATAGCTTGACAGTGGGCTCTCATGGAGCCTTACAGATGTTCAGAGCATTGTTGAAACTCTCCAACACCAAACTTAGAGTTTGGATATGGGAGTTCAACACCAAACTTAGAGTTTGACTGTGGGGGCTTGGGTTGACTCTGCTTTGAGAGAAGCTTTTCATGCTTCCTCTCCATGGTTGCAGAGGGAGATCCTTGAGTTTTAAACACAAGGGAGTCCTCATTCCATTGAAGGACTATTTCACCTCTGTCAACATCAATCACAGCTCTTGCTGTGGCCAGGAAAGGTCTTCCTAGGATGACGGATTCATCCTCTTCCTTTCCAGTATCCAGGACTATGAAATCAGCAGGGATGTAAAGGCCTTCAACCCTTACTAACACGTCCTCTACTTGTCCATAAGCCTATTTTCTTGAACTGTCTGCCATCTCTAATGAGATTTTAGCAGCTTGCACCCCATAGATTCCCAGTTTCTCTATTACAGAGAGGGGCATGAGGTTTATTCCTGAACCAAGGTCACACAGAGCCTTAAAGATCATGGTGCCTATGGTACAAGGTATTATGAACTTTCCAGGATCCTGTTTCTTCTGAGGCAATGTCAGTTGATCCAGATCACTTAGTTCATTGATGAACAAGGGAGGCTCAACTTCCCAAGTATCAATGCCAAATAATTTGGCATTCAGCTTCATGATTGCACCAAGAAACTTGGCAGTTTGCTCTTCAGTAACATCCTCATTCTCTTCAGAAGAGGAATACTCATCAGAGCTCATGAAGGGCATAAGGAGGTTCAATGGAATCTCTATGGTCTCTAGATGAGCCTCAGAGTCCTTTGGTTCCTCAGAGGGAAGCTCCTTATTGATCACTGGACGTCCCAGGAGGTCTTCCTTCTTGGGATTCACGTCCTCCACTCCCCTTGTAGGTTCGGCCATGGTGCTTATGTCAATGGCCTTGCACTCTCCTTTTGGGTTCTCTTCTGTATTGCTTGGGAGAGTACTGGGAGGGATTTCAGTGATCCTTTTACTCAGCTGGCCCACTTGTGCTTCCAGATTTCTAATGGAAGATCTTGTTTCATTCATGAAACTTACAGTGGCCTTAGACAGATCAGAGACTAAGTTTGCCAAATTAGAAGTATTTTGTTCAGAGTTCTCTGTCTGTTGCTGAGTGGATGATGGAAAAGGTTTACCATTGTTAAACCTATTTCTTCCACCATTATTAAAGCCTTGTTGAGGCTTTTGATCCTTTCATGAGAAATTTGGATGATTTCTCCATGATGAGTTATAGGTGTTTCCATAAGGTTCACCTAAGTAATTCACCTCTGCTATTGCAGGGTTCTCAGGATCATAAGCTTCTTCTTCATAAGAAGCCTCTTGAGTACTGTTGGATGCAGCTTGCATTCCATGCAGACTCTGAGAAATCATATTGACTTGCTGAGTCAATATTTTATTCTGAGCCAATATGGCATTCAGAGTATCAACTTCAAGAACTCCCTTCTTCATAGGCGTCCCATTACTCACAGGATTCCTTTCAGAAGTGTACATGAACTGGTTATTAGCAACCATGTCAATGAGTTCTTGAGCTTCTGCAGGCGTTTTCTTTAGGTGAATGGATCCACCTGCAGAAGTGTCCAGTGACATCTTTGATAGCTCAGATAAACCATCATAGAATATATCCAGGATGGTCCATTCTGAAAGCATGTCAGAAGGACACTTTTTGGTCAGTCCTTTGTATCTCTCCCAAGCTTCATAGAGGGATTCACCTTCTTTCTGTCTGAAGGTTTGAACATCCACTCTAAGCTTGCTCAGCTTTTGAGGAGGAAAGAACTTGGCTAAGAAAGCCTTGACCTGCTTATCCCAAGAGTTCAGGCTATCCTTGGGTTGAGAATCCAACCACACTCTAGCTCTGTCTCTTACAGCAAAAGGGAAAAGCATGAGCCTGTAGACTTCAGGATCTACTCCATTAGTCTTAACAGTATCACAGATCTGCAAGAATTCAGTTAAGAACTGAAAAAGATCTTCAGATGGAAGTCCATGAAACTTGCAGTTCTGCTGCATCAGAGAAACTAATTGAGGTTTCAGCTCAAAGTTGTTTGCTCCAATGGCAGGAATGGAGATGCTTCTTCCATGTAAATTGGAATTAGGTGCAGTAAAGTCACCAAGCATCCTCCTTGCATTATTATTATTTTCGGCTGCCATCTCCTCTTCCTGTTCGAAAATTTCTGAAAGGTTATCTCTGGATTGTTGTAATTTAGCTTCTCTTAATTTTCTCTTCAGAGTCCTTTCAGGTTCTGGATCTGCTTCAACAAGAATATTCTTGTCCTTGCTCCTGCTCATATGACAAAGAAGAGGGCACAAAAATAATAATAATAATAATATGGATCCTTTATACCACAGTATAGGGATCCCTGTGTGAGTAGAAGAAGAGGGGGAGACAAAGAATATAATATAATGGAAGAAACACAACTGTGAGGAGGGTTGAGATGTGAGATGAAATGTTAGTAGATGAATAAATAAATAGAATAAGATGAGAGAGAAGGAATTTTCGAAAATAATTTTTGAAAAAGAGTTAGTGATTTTTGAAAATAGTTTATGAAAAATGTTAGTAATTTTCGAAAATTAAGATTTAAAAATTAAAATAATTAATAAATTAAAAAGAAATTTTGAAAAAGGGAGAAGATATTTTTCGAAAATGAGAGAGAGAGAGAGTTAGTTAGGTAGTTTTGAAAAAGTTAAGAAACAAACAAAAAGTTAGTTAGTTAGTTGAAACAAATTTGAAAATCAATTTTGAAAAGATAAGAAGTTAGGAAGTTAGAGAAGATATTTTGAAATCAAATTTTTGAAAGAGATAAGAAGATATTTTTGAAAAGATATGATTGAAATTAGTTTTGGAAAAGATTTGATTTTTTTAAAAAGATTTTGAAAAAGATAAGATTTTCAAATTGAAAATTTGATTTGACTCATAAGAAACAACTTGATTTTAAAAATTTTTGAAAAGTCAACTCAAATTTTCGAATTTGATGAGAGAAAAAGGGAAAGATATTTTTTTTTTGAATTTTTTTATGATGAGAGAGAAAAACATGAAAATTATGCAATGCATGAAAATTTTTAGATCAAAACAATGAATGCATGCAAGAATGCTATGAATGTCAAGATGAACACCAAGAACACTTTGAATGTCAAGATGAACACCAAGAACATATTTTTGAAAATTTTTAATGCAAAGAAAACATGCATGACACCAAACTTAGAAATCTTTAATGCTTAGGCACTAAGAATTCAAGAATGCATATGAAAAACACCATACAACACGAAACAAAAAAAATCATCAAGATCAAACAAGAAGACTTACCAAGAACAACTTGAAGATCATGAAGAACACTATGAATTCATGAATTTTCGAAAAATGCAAGATGCACATGCAATTGACACCAAACTTATAACATGACACATGACTCAAACAAGAAACACAAAAATATTTTTGATTTTTATGATTTTCTAATTAATTTTTTTTTTGCATTTTCCTTTAATTTTTTTCGAAAATCATTTTAAAAAAAGAAAAATAAGGATTCCAAAATTTTTAATATGAATTCCAGGAATCTTATGCTCTAAAGCTCCAATCAAAGGGTCAGGCTTGGCTTAATAGCTAGCCAAGCTTTAGTATGTAACTCAGACATGACACGTCTAACATGCCCTACAGTCGTATTAGACATGGCTTCACAGCCAGCCATACTTCATGAAACACTAGAATTCATTCTTAAAAATTCTGAAGAAAAATTATATTTTTGAAAACATTTTTATTAAACAAAATTTTTTTTTTTCGAAAACAAAGGAGAAAATTTTGAAAGATTTTTGAAAAATTTTTGAAAATAAAACAAAAAGAAAATTACCTAATTTGAGCAACAGGATGAACCGTCAGTTGTCCAAACTCGAACAATCCCCGGCAACGGCGCCAAAAACTTGGTACGCGGAATCGTGATTACACTTTAATTATATAAAATTCATCGCTCTTTCTTTCCCTGGCAATGGCTCCAAAAACGTGGTGCCAGTACCATGGTTCACAACTCCGTGTAACTGACCAGCAAGTGCACTGGGTCGTCCAAGTAATACCTTACGTGAGTAAGGGTCGAATCCCACGGAGATTGTTGGTATGAAGCAAGCTATGGTCACCTTGTAAATCTCAGTCAGGCGGATATAAAATAGTAATGGGGTTTTCGAAATTAAATAATAAAACAGGGATAGAAATACTTATGTAAATCACTGGTGAGAATTTCAGATAAGCGAATAGAGATGCTTTCGTTCCTCTAAACCTCTGCGTTCCTGCTATCTTCATCCAATCAGTCTTACTCCTTTCCATGGCTGGCTTTATGCAAGGGCATCACCATTGTCAGTGGCTACATCCCCTCCTCTCAGTGAAAAATATGCTCACATGCTCTGTCACAGCACGGCTAATCATCTGTCGGTTCTCGATCATGCTGGAATAGGATTCACCCTCCTTTTGCGTTTGTCACTAACGCCCAGCACTCGCGAGTTTGAAGCTCGTCACAGTCATTCAATCATTGAATCCTACTCGGAATACCACAGACAAGGTTTAGACTTTCTGGATTCTCTTGAATGCCGCCATCATTCTAGCTTACGCCACGAAGATTCCGATTAAGAGATCTAAGAGATACTCATTCAATCTAATGTAGAACGGAAGTGGTTGTCAGGCACGCGTTCATAGGGAATGATGATGATTGTCACGTTCATCACATTCAGGTTGAAGTGCGAATGAATATCTTAGAAGCGAAATAAGATGAGTTGAATAGAAAACAGTAGTACTTTGCATTAATCTTTGAGGAACAGCAGAGCTCCACACCTTAATCTATGGAGTGTAGAAACTCTACCATTAAAATTACATAAGTGAAAGGTCCAGGCATGACCGAGATGGCCAGCCCCTCTGATCTAAGAACCAGGCGTCCAAAGATTGTATACAACTGATCAAAGATACCTAATACAATAGTAGAAGGTCCTATTTATAATAAACTAGTTACTAGGGTTTACAGAAGTAAGTAATTGATGCATAAATCCACTTCCGGGGCCCACTTGGTGTGTGCTTGGGCTGAGCTTGAGTGTTGCACGTGTAGAGGTCCTTCTTGGAGTTGAACGCCAGCTTTTGTGCCAGTTTGGGCGTTCAACTCTGGTTTTGGCTCCTTTTCTGGCGCTGGACACCAGATTTGGGCAGAAAGCTGGTGTTGAACGCCAGTTTATGTCATCTATTCTTAGCCAAAGTATGGACTATTATATATTGATGGAAAGCCCTGGATGTCTACTTTCCAACGCAATTGGAAGCGCATCATTTCGAGTTCTGTAGCTCCAGAAAATCCACTTTGAGTGCAGGGAGGTCAGAATCCAACAGCATCAGCAGTCCTTCTTCAACCTCTGAATCTGATTTCTGCTCAAGTCTCTCAATTTCAGTCAGAAAATACCTGAAATCACAGAAAAACACACAATCTCATAGTAAAGTCCAGAAATGTGAATTTAACATAAAAACTAATGAAAACATCCCTAAAAGAAACTAGATCCTACTAAAAACATACTAAAAACAATGTCAAAAAGCGTATAAATTATCCGCTCATCAATTATTTATTTATCAATTTGATAAATGACTTTAGTTTAAGTATTCTAATTTAAAATATAAGATAATAAAATTAATTTTCTTTGTTTATAAAAATTAAAGTATTAAATTTTGAAATCTCAATTATTTGAACCAAATCATATAAAATTCTTATTATTTTACGTTTGCTAAACTTTATAATTTAGATATAGAAAATAATTTGATAATTATAAAATCAAATAAAATCTTAAATTATTTTAAACTCAATTAATCAAAATTTGTTTTAATTATCTTTAATAAAATAATTTCTAAAATTAAAGTACCTAATGAATAAATAAATCGAAATTAGCTTTTAATAAGATTTTTCAGAATTTTTGGGTCTTACATGTGCTTGTCAAGCCAAATAAATTTTACTATTCATATTAGACTAAAAAAATAACTAATAAAAAGAGATTACAAAAGACTAATAATCTCAATTTTTATTTAATAAAGTCAAGCATGATTACCTTACTTATACTCTTTGCTCCTCTGGTTTGCGCTATTTGAAAAAAGAGTGCTTAAGTTTAAAACCTCACGAAAAACACTATTATTTATAGAGATAACTAATAAAGATAACGAAGAAATCTAATTTTTTATAAAGATATCCTAATAAATAATAAAGATATTCTAATTTTTTTTTATATTCAAATTCAAATTCAATCAAGTATTTTTTTTATAAAGATGTCCTACAATATAATTAAGATAATTTAATTTACGATCTCATATTCAAATTAAAGATCTGATATTCAAATTCTAATTATCATTTTTTGTGAGAGTTGGCTGCTTCGAGGAATTTCTACCATTGCTAAGGAGCTCTCTTTTTTTTTTTTTTTTTGGACGGACCTCTCTTTATCGAAGGCTTGACTTCTCTTCTCGAGCTTATGGACTTTATTTATAGGGGGCACTGAGCAAATCGACTACGTGGAACAATCAAGCTCAAATTTCTCTAGATAGATCTCGAATGGCGTGAGCCACATGTAGGGAAACCTGCACGAACGATTTTTAGGGGGATCTGGTCAAAAGACTGGTCGGCAACCGATCCTGATGTTGAATTTTATCAATTCCATTACTCCCTTCCTTTACCTTTGATCAAAGCTATACCTGTTTTGCTGGTGAAAAGAACTTTCATTACCCTAGCCTAGCCATCTAAAAAAGAGCGCTAACTCCAAGAACAGAGGAGAAGATACCCTCGCTGGATCAGGACGAGGAAGAGAATAGAAGACTGTCGTGATATGGGAAGGCATTAGAAAAGTGAGACAGTAAATAGATGAGGTCTGACAAGAGTGAACGGCACCGATAATGGTCAAGTATGTTGGGGTTTGAGAGCTCTGGAAAGTGAGTGAAGGGAGAAGGAAAAGAAGAAAATGTGAAATGCATAAATGAAATATTAAGTATTAGGGTTTTTGATAATTGAACATAGCAACTAATATATTTTTAATTATATATTTATTTTAAAATCAAATAAAGATAACCCTATTTTAATTGCCAATGAGTTAAAGCTCAAATGGCATAATCTCTCCATACTCATCTAAAAAGTTGCGGGTTCGAGTCTCTCTATCTTTAGTAAAAAAAAAAAAAAAACCTATTTTAATTTAGAGTTAAATACTAATAAATAAATATAGTGGTAGTAGAATGAAGATACTAATCTTGTCGTGTTGGTATATATATTTATAATAAAATTTATAAATATTTAAATAAAGTATTCTTTCGATTCAAAATTTACACCCGAAATATATTTTTAATTTATTATTTTTAGAAAATTATAAAAAGAACTCAATTCTATTATAATGTATTAATTCTGTCTGTTATCGTAAAATTTTATAATCAAGTTTAATTGTATAAGGTAAATAACAAAAAAACAATTCACACTGTGTAACAACAATATTAAAATTAAATCCTTACAACAAAAAGTGACAAATTTAAGTTGAAAACATGTATAAATAATAATAATAATAATAATAATAATAATAATAATAATAATAATAATAATAATAATAATAATATATTTTATATTCGTCATAAAGTGAGCTATATTTTACATATGCGTTCTAAGTTTTAATAAAATCATTTTTATAAATATGATAATAACCAATCCTACCTAATAATTTTTATGTTAGTTTTTTTTAATGATTAAATATTCTTAAAAATCTTTTAGAGTAATTTTTCTAAATTAAATTTTACAAAATTTTTTAATCCAATGATAAAAATGGACAGAAACTCTAATTTTAGTAATGCATTAGAGAAATAAAAATTTATCTACCTATATTAGTTAAATAGTTATACTTTGAGTATATATTAATGTCATTAAAGTATAATGTAGAAGATGCTAATAAGTAAAAATCATAATTTTAGAAACCAAAAGTTAACCTATTATTATTTTTTAAAAGAATTTAATATTATAACTATTAATAAAATTTCATATTTTTTATTTTTATTTTTATTTTTTATATATATTAATTTCTTTTTGTAAAAAAATAAATCTATGGAACGATTATTTTTTCATTCATTTCCTTCTTTTAAACATATTTTTCTCTAATTTTCTATCATATTCAAGAGACAAATATATTTTTAGAGTATCGATAAAATGGTCTTTTTAGATTGGTATCTGTCATAAACCAATGAAAAACTAGTCGCATCCTACAACCATACCGATCCTTTTAGAGTGTGGATCTTATCAGATCCGATAACAGTGCGAATCGGATAATAGCTGTCATTGTCTTCATGAATGCTTATGTTAGAGAACGTGAATTTCATATTTGATTTGATTGCTGATGAGCGGATAATTTATACCCTTTTTGGCATTATTTTTACATAATTTTTAGTATATTTTAGTTAATTTTTATTATATTTTTATTAGTTTTTATGAAAAAATAACATTTCTGGACTTTACTATGAGTTTGTGTATTTTTCTGTAATTTCAGGTATTTTCTGGCTGAAATTGAGGGACCTGAGCAAAAATCTTATTCAGAGGCTGAGAAAGGACTGCAGATGCTGTTGGATTCTGACCCTCCTGCACTCGAAGTGGATTTTATGGAGCTACAGAAGCCCAATTGGCGCGCTCTTAATTGCGTTGGAACGTAGACATCATGAGATTTCCAGCAATATATAATAGTCCATACTTTGCTCGTGATTTGATGGCCCAAACTGGCATCTAAACGCCGGCCAGAGACCCTTTTTTGGAGTAAAATGCCGGAACTGGCACCAGAACTGGAGTTAAACGCCCAAACTGGCACCCAAGCTGGCGTTTAACTCCAAGAATGGCCTATGCACGTGAAAGCTTCAAAGCTCAGCCCAAGCACACACCAAGTGGGCCCCGGAAGTGGATTTTTGCACTACCCGCACTTAGTTACTTATTTTCTGTAATCCCTAGTAACTAGTTTAATATAAATAGCACTTTTTACTATTGTATTCACAGAGCTCTGGACGTTTAGTCCTTAGACTTGGAACATTTGAAGGCTGGCCATTCGGCCATGCCTAGACCTTTTTTTCTTATATATTTTCTACGGTGGAGTTTCTACACCTCATAGATTAAGGTGCGGAGCTCTGCTGTTCTTCATGAATTAATGCAAGTACTATTGTTTCTCTTTCAATTCACACCAACTTCTTCTCCAAGATATAATCTCGTACTTAATTCAGTTAAATCAGAATGAATGGGTGACCCGTGACAATCACCCACTATCTTCGTTACTCGCTTAGCCAAAATCCGCGTGCCTGACAACCACAAGCGGTCTACATGATGTTTAACGTATTCATTGAACGATAGTTGGAGTATATTCTCTTGGGTCTCTGATCTACAGACCGAGTCCGTGAGATTAGGATCTTCGTGGTATAGGCTAGAACCAATTGGCAGCATTCCTGAGATCCGGAAAGTCTAAACCTTGTCTGTGGTATTCCGAGTAGAATTTGGGAAGGGATGACTGTGACGAGCTTCAAACTTGCGAATGTTGGGCGTAGTGACAGTGTGCAAAAGGATAGAGAGATCCTATTCCGACGCTAGTGAGAACCGACAGATGATTAGCCGTGCGGTAGCTGTACCTGGTATTTTTCATCCGAGACGAGAAATCTGACAGTTGATTAGCCGTGAAGAAACCGTACCTGGTATTTTTCATCCGAGAGGATCCTACAGCTTGCCATGGAAGGGAGCATGCATGATTGGAAGAAGACAATAGGAAAGCAGAGGTTCAGAAGCAATAAAGCATCTCCAAACGCTTATCTAAAATTCCTACCAATGAATTACATAAGTATCTTTATTTTATTTTATGTTTTATTTATCTTTAATTATCAAAACCACATAACCATTTGAATCCGCCTGACTAAGATTTACAGGATGACCATAGCTTGCTTCAAGCCGACAATCTCCGTGGGATCGACCTTTACTCATGTAAGGTATTACTTGGACGACCCAGTGCACTTGCTAGTTTGTTGTGCGGAGATGTGAAAAGTGTGATCACAATTTCGTGCACTAAGTTTTTGGCGCCGTTGCCGGGGATTGTTCGAGTTTGGACAACTGACGGTTCATCTTGTTACTTAGATTGGGTAATTTTATTTTATGTTTAAGCTTTTTATTTTTATTTTCGAAAAAAATTTGAAAAATAAACAAAAAAAATTAGTTTTCGAAAAATTCATAAAAATTTTTAAGAATGAATTCTAGAGTTTCTTGAGATGTGTTGAAGCCTGGCTGGCTGTTAAGCCATGTCTAATCTTTTGGATAGAGGCTTTAGACTTTCCATTGTAGAAAGGACATGTCTATATTTGTTATGCTAAAACTTGGCTGGCTATTTGGCCATGTTGGACCGAAACTTTAGACTAACATTGCACGAATCCTGGAATTCTTATTAAAAATTTTGAATTTCTTTATTTTTTTTTCCAAAATAATTTCGAAAAAAATATACAAAAAAAATTTTAATAAAATCATAAAACCAAAAAAAAAATTTGTGTTTCTTGTTTGAGGCTTTTGTCAAGTTTTAAAGTTTGGTGTCAATTGCATATTTTTATTTTCTTAAAATTTTTGAAAATTCATGCATTATGTTCTTCATGATCTTCAAGTTGTTCTTGATGATTTTCCTTGTTTGATCTTTGATTTTTCTTGTTTTGTGTCTTTTCTTGTTTTTCATATGTATTTTTAAATTGTTAGTGTCTCTAGTACAAAAGTTCTTAAGTTTGGTGTCTTGCATGTCTTTCTTTTCTTAAAAATCTTCAAAAATATGTTCTTGATGTTCATCATGATCTTCAAAGTATTCTTGGTGTTCATCTTGAACATTCAAAATGTTCTTGCATACATTATTTGTTTTTATCTTAAATTCTTATGTTTTATGTCATTTTGTTGTTTTTCTCTTTCTTCATTAATTCAAAAAAATCAAAAATAATATCTTTCCCTTATTTTACTCATAAATTTCGAAAATTTGGGTGGACTTAGTCAAAAAATTTTAAAATTTAGTTGTTTCTTGTTAGTCAAGTCAAATTTCAATTTAAAAATTTTATCTCTTCAAATCTTTTTTTCAAAAATCAAATCTTTTTCATTTTTTTTCTTAATATTTTCGAATTTCTTAAATGAATTTTCAAAATATTTTTCTTATTTTTATTTCACATTTTCGAAAAATTTACTAACAATTAATGTTTTGATTCTAAAATTTCAATTTTGTTACTTTCCTGTTAAGAAAGGTTCAATCTTTAAATTCTAGAATCATATCTTTTAGTTTATTGTTAGTCAAGTCATCAACTTTAATTTTCAAAATCAAATCTTTTTAAATTTCTTTTTCAAATCTTTTTCAAAATAAATTTCAATCATATCTTTTTCAAAACTTAATTTCAAAAATCTTTTTCTAACTTCTTATCTTTTCAAAGTTTATTTTCAAATCTTTTGCAATTAACCACTTGACTTGTTTGTTTTAATTTTAAAAAGTTTACTATTTCTTATCTTTTTCAAAATCACCTAACTACTTTTCCACTTCTAATTTTCGAAAACCACTAACCACTTTTTCAAAATTCTTTTTAATTAACTAATTGTTTTAAATTCTAATTTTATTTTATTTCTTTTCTTAAATTTTGAATTCTAACTTATAATTAAAATAAAAACAAAAATATTTTTCTTTTATTTTAATTAATATTCGAATACTCTCTCTCTCTCATCTCTTTATATTTATTTTATTTATTTACTAACACTTCTCTTCTACTCATAATTCGAACCCTCTCCCTCTCTTTGTGTTCGAATTCCTCTTATTCCCTCTCTACCTCAATTTTCTATTCTTCCATTCTTCTACTCATATAAAGGAATCTCTATACTGTGACATAGAGGATTCCTCTTCCCTCTTTGTTCTCTTCTTTTTCATATGAGCAGGAACAAGGATAAGGACATCATTGTTGAAGCTGATCCTGAACCTGAAAGGACTCTGAAGAGGAAGCTAAGAGAAGCTAAAGCATAACACTCCGGAGAGGACTTTATAGAAATTTTTGAAAAAGAAGCAGACATGGCAGCCGAACCCAACAACAATGGTGGAGATGCAAGGAAGGTGCTTGGTGACTTTACTGCACCAACTTCCAACTTCTATGGAAAAAAGCATCTCAATTCCTGCAATTGGAGCAAACAACTTTGAGCTTAAGCCTCAATTAGTTTCTCTAATGCAGCAGAATTGCAAGTTTCATGGACTTTCATTGGAAGATCCTCATCAGATTTTAGCTGAAGTTTTGCAAATCTGTAATACTGTTAAGACCAATGGGGTTAATCCTGAGGTCTACAGACTTCTGCTTTTCCCCTTTGCTGTAAGAGACAGAGCTAGGATATGGTTGGACTCACAACCTAAAGAAAGCCTGAACTCTTGGGAAAAGTTAGTCAATGCTTTCTTGGCCAAATTCTTTTCACCTCAAAAGTTGAGCAAGCTTAGAGTGGAAGTCCAAATCTTCAGACAAAAGGAGGGTGAATCCCTCTATGAAGCTTGGGAAAGGTACAAGTAATTTATCAGAAGGTGTCCTTCTGACATGCTTTCAGAATGGAGCATCTTATGTATATTCTATGATGGTCTGTCTGAATTGTCCAAGATGTCATTGGACCACTCTGCTGGTGGATCTCTTCATCTGAAGAAAACACCTACAGAAGCCCAGGAACTCATTGAAATGGTTGTAAATAACCAGTTCATGTATACTTCTGAAAGAAATCCTGTGAATAATGGGATGACTCAGAAAAAAGGAGTTCTTGAGATTGACACTCTGAATGCCATATTGGCTCAGAATAAAATATTAACTCAGTAAGTCAATATGATTTCTTAGAATTTGACTGGAATACAAGCTGCATTCGGCAGTACTAAAGAAGCCTCCTCTGAAGGAGAAACTTATGACCCTAAGAATCCTGCAATGGAAGAGGTGAATTACATGGGAGAATCCTATGGAAACACCTATAATCCTTCATGGAGAAATCATCCAAATTTCTCATGGAAGGATCAGCAGAAGCCTAATCAAGGCTTCAATAATAATGGTGGGAGAAATAAGTTTGGCAATAGCAAGCCTTTTCCATCATCTTCTGAGCAACAGACAGAGAATTCTAAGCAGAGCCACTCTGACTTAGCAACCATAGTCTTTGATCTATCTAAGATGACCACTCTCAGTTTCATGACTAAAACAAGGTCCTCCATCAAAAATTTGGAGGCACAAGTGGGTCAGCTGAGTAAAAGAGTTACTGAAATCCCTCCTAGTATTCTCTCAAGCAATACAGAAGAAAATCCCAAAAGAGAGTGCAAGGCCATAACTATAACCAAAGTGGCCGAACCTATAAAGGAGGAAGAGGCAGTGATTTCCAGTAAGGAAGACCTTGCTGGACGTCCACTAACCATTAAGGAGTTTCCTATTGAGGAACCAAAGGAATCTGAGGCTCATATAGAGACCATAGAGATTCCAATAAACTTACTGTTGCCATTCATAAGCTCTGATGAGTATTCTTCCTCTGAAGAAGATGAAGATATTATTGAAGAGCAAGTTGCTCAGTATCTAGGAGCAATCATGAAGCTGAATGCCAAGTTATTTGATAATGAGACTTGGGAGGATGAACCTCCATTGCTCATTAAGGAACTGAATACCTTGGTTTAGAAAAAATTACCTCAAAAGAAATCGGATCCCGGAAAGTTCTTAATACCTTGCACCATAGGCACCATGACCTTTGAAAAGGCTCTGTGTGACCTGGGGTCAGGAATAAACCTCATGCCACTCTCTGTAATGGAGAAACTAGGGATCTTTGAGGTACAAGCCGCAAGAATCTCATTAGAGATGGCAGATAAATCAATGAAACAGGCTTATGGACTTGTAGAGGATGTCTTAGTGAAGGTTAAAGGCCTGTACATCCCTGCTGACTTCATAATCCTAGACACTAGGAAGGAA
Organism: Arachis hypogaea; assembly: GCF_003086295.3. Classification (NCBI taxonomy): domain Eukaryota; kingdom Viridiplantae; phylum Streptophyta; class Magnoliopsida; order Fabales; family Fabaceae; genus Arachis; species Arachis hypogaea. The sequence goes on along the minus strand of NC_092053.1, from coordinate 15,013,320 downwards.
GAGGATGAATCCATCATCCTTGGAAGACCCTTCCTGGCCACAGCAAGGGCTGTGATTGATGTAGACAGAGGAGAGTTAGTCCTTCAATTGAATGAGGACTACCTTGTGTTTAAGGCTCAAGGATCTTCTTCTGTAACCATGGAGAGGAAGCATGAAAAGCTTCTCTCAATACAGAGTCAAACAGAGCCCCCACACTCAACTTCTAAGTTTGGTGTTGGGAGGCCACCATTAAGCTCTGAGTCTCTGTGAAGCTCTCTAAGAGCTCACTGTCAAACTATTGACATTAAAGAAGTGCTTATTGAGAGGCAACCCAATGTTATTTAATTATTTAATTTTATAGACATTTGTTTTCCATTGTCATGTTATGTTTTCTTTAGGTAGATAATCATGTGAAGTCATAAAAACAGCTGCAGAATTAAAGCGGAATCAAAAACAGGATAAAAAATAGCACACCCTGGAGGACAGGCTTACTGGCGTTTAAACGCCAGTAAGGATAGCAGAATGGGCGTTTAACGCCCAGTCTAGCAGCATTCTGGGCGTTAAATGCCAGAATTGGCAGACAGACTGGCGTTTAACGCCAAAAAAGGGTGTCTGGTATCTGGCTGGCATTAAACGCCAGAATTGGCAGACAGACTGGTATTTAACGCCAGAAAAGGGTGTCTGGTGGGTGTTAAACGCTAGAAAGGGGCATCAGCCTGGCATTTAATGCCAGAAAAGGTAGCAGAGTTGGCGTTAAATGCCAGGAATGGCACACAGAGGGCATTTAAACGCCAGAATGGTACAGGGACCAGAATTCCTTGACACCTAAGGATCTGTGGATCCCACAGGATCCCCACTACCCCAACTCACTCTCTCTCCTCTTCACACCTCTCCATAACACTCTTTCCCAAATACCCTTGACCAATCACATCAATACCTCTTCCCCAAATACCATTCACCTATCAAGTCCTACCCTCTTCCCTATAATCTCTTCACCACTCACATCCATCCATCATAAAACCCCACCTACCTCACCATTCAAATTCAAAACATTTCCCTCCCAAACCCAACCCCCTCTTACACGAATTCCCTCTCTCTCTTACCCTATAAATACCCCTCCTTACCACCTTCAATTTCACACATCATAAACACTTCAACCCCCTTGGCCGAATTCACTACTCCCCTCTATCTCCTCCATTTCTTCTTCTTCTACTCCCTTCTATCTTATTTTTGTTTGAGGACGAGCAAACCTTTTAAGTTTGGTGTGGAAAAAAGCTCTGCTTTTTGTTTTTCCATAACTATTAATGGCACCTAAGGCCGGAGAAACCTCTAGGAAGAGGAAAGGGAAGGCAGTTGCTTCCAACTCCGAGTCATGGGAGATGGAGAGATTCATCTCAAAAGTCCATCACTAGAAAAAGGATGGAGCAAACAAGAGAGCCCACTCATGGACCTCAACAAGAGCCATGAGGGAAGAGCAACAAAGGCAAGGAAGAGATATTGAGGAGCTGAAGCACTCCATAGGATCTTCAAGAGGAAGAACTAGCCGCCATCACTAAGGTGGACCCGTTCTTTAATTTCCTTGTTCTTATTTTTCAGTTTTTTGGTTTCTATGCCTTATGTTCTGTCTATGTTTTTTGTCTTTATGACATGATCATAAGTGTTTAGTGTCTATGTCTTAAAGCTATGAATGATTCCATGAATCCTTCACCTTTCTTAAATGAAAAATGTTTTCTGAAAAAGAAAAAGAAGTACATGAATTTCGAATTCTATCTTGAAAATAGTTTAATTATTTTGATGTGGTGGCGATACTTTTTGTTTTCTGAGTGAATGCTTGAACAGTGCATATTTTTTATAGTGAAGTTTATGAATGTTAAAATTGTTGGCTCTTGAAAGAATAATGAAAAAAGAGAAATGTTATTGATAATCTGAAAAATCATATAATTGATTATTGAAGCAAGAAAAAGCAGTGAAACACAAAGCTTGCGAAAAAAAATGCAAAAAATAAAGGAAAAAAAAAGAAGAGAAAGAAAAAGAAAAAGCAAGCAGAAAAAGTCAATAACCCTTTAAACCAAAAGGCAAGGGTAAAAGAGGATCCAAGGATTTGAGCATTAATGGATAGGAGGGCCCAAAGGAATAAAATCCTGGCCTAAGCGGCTAAATCAAGCTGTCCCTAACCATGTGCTTGTGGCGTGAAGGTGTCAAGTGAAAAGCTTGAGACTGAGCGGTTAAAGTCGTGGTCCAAAGCAAAAAGAGTGTGCTTAAGAGCTCTGGGCACCTCTAACTGGGGACTCTAGCAAAGCTGAGTCACAATCTGAAAAGGTTCACCCAGTTATGTGTCTGTGGCATTTATGTATCCGGTGGTAATACTGGAAAACAAAATGCTTAGGGTCACGGCCAAGACTCATAAAGTAGCTGTGTTCAAGAATCAACATACTGAACTAGGAGAATCAATAACACTATCTGAATTCTGAGTTCCTATGGATGCCAATCATTCTGAACTTCAAAGGATAAAGTGAGATGCCAAAACTGTTCAGAAGCAAAAAGCTACTAGTCCCGCTCATCTAATTAAAACTAATCTTCATTGATAATTTTGGAATTTATTGTATTTTCTCTTCTTTTAATCCTATTTTGTTTTTAGTTTCTTGGAGACAAGCAACAATTTAAGTTTGGTGTTGTGATGAGCGGATAATTTATACCCTTTTGGCATTATTTTTACATAGTTTTTAGTATGTTTTAGTTACTTTTTATTATATTTTTATTAGTTTTTATGCAAAAATCACATTTCTGGACTTTACTATGAGTTTATGTGTTTTTCTGTAATTTCAGATATTTTCTGGCTGAAATTGAGGGACCTGAGCAAAAATCTGATTTAGAGGCTGAGAAAGGACTGGAAATGCTGTTGGATTCTGACCCTCCTACACTCGAAGTGGATTTTATGGAGCTGCAGAAGCCCAATTGGTGCACTTTCATATGCGTTGGAAAGTAGACATCTTGGGCTTTTCAGAAATATATAATAGTTCATACTTTTCTCGAGATTTGATGGCCCAAACTGGCATCTAAACGCCGGCCAGAGACCCTTTTCTGGAGTAAAACGCCGGAACTGGCACCAGAACTGGAGTTAAACGCCCAAACTGGCACCCAAGCTGGCATTTAACTCCAAGAATGGCCTATGCACGTGAAAGCTTCAAAGCTCAGTCCAAGCACACACCAAGTGGGCCCCGGAAGTGGATTTCTGCACTATCCACACTTAGTTACTTATTTTCTGTAATCCCTAGTAACTAGTTTAATATAAATAGCACTTTTTACTATTGTATTCACAGAGCTCTGGACGTTTAGTCCTTAGACTTGGAACATTTGAAGGCTGGCCATTCAGCCATGCCTAGACCATTTTTTCTTATGTATTTTCTATGGTGGAGTTTCTACACCTCATAGATTAAGGTGCGGGAGCTCTGCTGTTTTTCATGAATTAATGCAAGTACTATTGTTTCTCTTTCAATTCACACCAACTTCTTCTCCAATATATAATCTCGTACTTAATTCAGTTAAATCAGAATGAATGGGTGACCCGTGACAATCACACACTATCTTCGTTACTCGCTTAGCCAAAATCCGCGTGCCTGACAACCACAAGCGGTCTACATGATGTTTGTTTAATGTATTCATTGAACGACAGTTGGAGTATATTCTCTTGGGTCTCTGATCTACAGACCGAGTCCGTGAGATTAGGATCTTCGTGGTATAGGCTAGAACCAATTGGCAGCATTCCTGAGATCCGGAAAGTCTAAACCTTGTCTGTGGTATTCCGAGTAGGATCTAGGAAGGGATGACTGTGACGAGCTTCAAACTTGCGAATGTTGGGCGCAGTGACAGTGTGCAAAAGGATAGAGAGATCATATTCCGACGCTAGTGAGAACCGACAGATGATTAGCCGTGCGGTAGCTGTACTTGGTATTTTTCATCCGAGACAAGAAATTCGACAGTTGATTAGCCGTGCAGAAACCGTACCTGGTATTTTTCATCCGAGAGGATCCTACAGCTTGCCATGGAAGGGAGCATGCATGATTGGAAGAAGACAATAGGAAAGCAGAGGTTCAGAAGCAACAAAGCATCTCCAAACGCTTATCTGAAATTCCTACCAATGAATTACATAAGTATCTTTATTTTATTTTATGTTTTATTTATCTTTTAATTATCAAAACCTCATAACCATTTGAATCCACCTGACTAAGATTTACAGGATGACCATAGCTTGCTTCAAGCCGACAATCTCCATGGGATCGACCCTTACTCATGTAAGGTATTACTTGAACGACCCAGTGCACTTGCTGGTTAGTTGTGCGGAGTTGTGAAAAGTGTGATCACAATTTCGTGCACCAATTGCAAAGAGAGAAAAGATTAATGTAGTTGAGTATGCATAGTGTATATCTTCTTGAAAAGAACCTTCACGTAATTGCTCTTAGCAAGACATAGACTGCATAAGTGATGCACCACTATTTCGTGGTACATTTTATGCTGAATTGAGTGGATTTTATCCATTATTTTCACACTTATGCATAAAATTGCATGTCTTACATTCTCCTTCCTAATTCTGTGCTTTGATTGAAAACATGTTTCTTTGACCTTAAATTACTACTTTTTAAATTCTCTCTTATAACCATTCGATGTCGTGATATGTGTGTTCAGTATCTTCAGGTTTTTCAGGGCAGGAATGGCTTAGAGGATGGAAAAGAAGCATGCAAAAGTGGAAGGAACACAAGAAATTGAAGTTTGAAGAAGCTGGCAGCGACGTGCACGCGTGGGCGACGCATATGCGTGACTGGTGCAGGAGACAAGCGACGCGTACGCATGGATGACGTGTACGCATGACCAGAATTTTGTCAAGCGACGCGTACACATGGGCGACGCGTATGCGTGATAGAGTGTCACGTGCTTCAACTTGCAGAAAACGCTGGGGGCGATTTCTGGGCTCCTTTTGACCCAGTTTCAGGCCCAAAAACACTTATTAGAGGCTGTAGAGTGGAGCTGGAAGGGGAAATCACTCATTCACACTTCATACAACATTAGTTAGGTTTAGATGTAGTTTTTTAGAGAGAGAGGCTCACTCCTCTCTCTAGGTTTTAGGGTTTTTAGCTTTAATTCTTCTCAAATTCTGAAGTCTATCTTATTTCAATTTAGTTTCTCTTCTACTTTTTTTGTTCTAGCATTCTATTTTATTTATTTCTCTTATTGATCTCTTTATGTTGCTAATTTAGTTTATGAATTCTCTTGTTAGATTTGATTTTCTTTTTAATGCAATTTGAGGTATTTCATGTTTATTGCTTCTTCTGTTATTTGTTATCATTGATTTTGTAATTGTTGGTTTTAGATTTTACATTCTCTTATTGCTTTTCTATACTTTTATTTTGCGCCTTCCAAGTATTTGATAAAATACTTGGTCGGATTTTAAATTAGCTTTTTATGTTCTTAGCTTAGATTGAGTAATTTGGAGACTCTTGAATTGTCAAAGTCTCTTGTTGGTTGGTGATTGAAAGTTGCTAGTTGGCTTGAGCTTCACTAACTTTAGTCTTTGATTAGGACTTGTGAACTCAAGTTGAATTGCTCACTTGACTTACCTTCAATTGTTAGAGTTTAACTAAGTGAGAGCAAAAAGCAATTACCATCACAAGTGACTATGATAATGGGGATAGGACTTTTCTTAATTGTTAGTTTACTTCCTTGCCATTTACATTACTTGTTTCTTATTTCAAAAACCCAAAAAGATACTTTTCCATAACCAATTATAAGTACACTTTCCTGCAATTCCTTAAGAGACGACCCGAAGTTTAAATACTTCGATTTATTTTTATTTAGTTTGCTTTAGTGACAAACAAATTAAATTCTGATTGAGGATTGTTGTTGGTTTAGAACTATACTTGCAACGAGATTTTATTGTGAAATTCTTTACCGACAATTTTCCTCCGTCAATAGGCTAGAACTCTTTTGTTTTCTCCTTTTCTTACTTTGACTTTATTTTATGTCATAAAAAAATCTTTTTTTTTAGTACCATATATATTAAGTTCACATTAATATATAAGTTCAAATTATAGTTCAAAATCCGCCCCCAACATCATAACCTTAACTTATCAAATTGTTAATGAAATAAGTTTGAGTTGGCTAATGCTCTGTCTTGACTTAGTTATAAATCTATAAACGAATCAAATTAACGATGTCACTATATTAATTCAACAATAGTTTATCATAATTTTATTTTAATACTTGATTAAATTTGTATTAAATTGCTAGTATTTTATTTTAGAATTGCTCCTGATTAAAAGTATTAATCTAAATTTTTGAACATTATAATATTGTATCATAATTAGCCTAAATAATAACATTAATAAAAAATAATAAATTAAAGAAATTAATTTTCTTCTACTACTTGAATTAATAGTTGGTGTAACTAATTTTTTTTATTTTTTTAACAAATTAAAAAATATTTTCAAATTTTTTTTACTCAAATGAAAGTATTTTATAATACACTATTAATTAATGTTTTGTAAAATAATATAATATTATAACTATTTATAATAATAATATCTCAAATTTTCTTATCTTTATTTTTTATAACTTGTAACCTTTTTTGTAAATACAAAAATATATCCTTAGCATATTTTTCATTTATTTTTTTTTTGTAAACATATTTTAGTTGTTAATTTTCTATCGTACTCAAGAGGATGGTCTGAGTTTACATGGTTTCTATATATTCAGTCTGGTCAAGCTATTTTCATTAGTTGTCGTTACAAAAATAATTCTAATGTATAAATTTCTAAGGTCTAAAATGGAATACCATAGATATTATTTAAATAATTTAATTCTAATATTAGGATTTGATTAGTTTAATCTCAAAAGAAATGTTCTAATTTAATACTATTTATACTAAACATAAATTATATTAGTTACACTACAATTGTACTTAATTATTTGTTCTTAAATTAAGGAATTAACTTATTATATCATTAATTAATAATTTATTCTCTAATTTTAAAAGCATTATGGTTAAATGAATATACTCTAGTTAAGAAAATTAATATATTAAGTTAAACATAATTTTCAAATTGAATTTTGACAATAGAATAATATTTTAAAATTTATTTAAGGCATGATGTAACACTCTACCACACTTAATCTTATGCTTATGTCATAAGACTGAGATAGTAAGGTATTACGACCTCTAAAAGTAAAAATTTATATATGATAATAGTGAAAGAGATATTTAACTAGGAGCCTTGAGAAACGGGTAAAACAAAATTACAAAAATATAAAGTGCATCGCTCAGAAAACAATATTACTTGCGAGCGAAGGAACCGAAAGTCAACGAACATAATATAACAGAAACTAGGAGTAGAGAGCCAAAAAGATACATAATAACAAACTCCTAACTCAGCTTGCGAAGTCAAGGCTGGCTGGAGAATATTTACATACCTATGTACATATCCCAAAGCCCAAAATACATAAATAAAACCCTAGCTCTCCATTAGCCTCTAAGAGGAACAAAATAACAAGTCAATCGGAGAGAGTTAAGTGTATGTATATACATAAGCTATATATCAAAATAAACCCAAGAACTACTCCGCTGCGGAAGTCCAGACGCCTAGCGAGGAGCCTCTCGACCTGCATCTGAAAAACACAACACAGTATGGGGTGAGAACCGGAGGTTCTCAGCATGGTAAAGGTGCCACGCACATAATATATAAGGTCCTGGAAATGCCAGAGGCAATCCTAGAATGCCGACACTTAGATTATAAAACTTAAATAACTAAAACAGAAACCATGAATCAGGGTAGTTTTCTAAGGCTTTCTAAACTTAACCAATTCCTTAAATCCAATTAAAACTTGACTAATACCCTAAATCTCTCTGCCTTCCCTCCGTTCCTCCATCTCCGATGAAGTTACAAAGATAAACAAACAGACAATGGCAAACACAGGTAGGATACAAGTAGTACATATAGGAAATATCACAAATAGCATATTATAATCACTTAGACAATCCTAATTAATGCACAAGCAAGCAATTCAAACAATATACATATGATGCATGCCTGTTCTATGGCTGATGATATCATCCGTCGGTTATATAGCCAACCCGACACGTCCTGGTAGCTAACATGGACTGAAACACCCATCATGGAGAAAGTGGGCTTGAGCTACAACCCCTTGCTACTACCCGCTCAACCCAGAGCCAGCAGAATAACCACTACTGCGGCTACTACTCAGGCGGGTGTTTAAAAGCTAAACCTGGAGCAAGCAAGACGAACCAACATCCTTGCTACTACCTAGGCGTCACAAACATACTTTTGTTCAATTTAAATCAAGCATGATAATTATCAATTCTCAAACATTAACCTGGAGTAAGCAGGACGAACCACCATTCTTGCTACTACCCAGGTATCTCAAACATACACTTATTCATTCCATCTCATTTCAATCATCAAACATCATATCATTCACAGTCATTCATAATCATTTCACAACCATTCATCATTGCTATGTCATCATCAACTTCTCATACCTTCACATCATTCTCATATGATTCATCATATTTACTCTTTACTTCACCCCTAAGCTACCTTAAATTCCTAGCTTCAGCTAATTACTAGGTTTATTATTACATTATATGACTAAAAGAATGAAATTAGGGGTTTAAAAGTTTGAAATTTGGTTTAAAACTTAAATCCAATTTTTGCAGAAAACAGGGACCACGCATACGCGTCGGCCATGCGTACGCGTGGGCATGCAAGTTTAGCCCATGACGCGTACACATTGGATCGCTCGCGTATGCATACATAGGAGGCAGTAGCCACCACACGCGACTGAGGGTTCCGTGTACGCAAAAGTCTCATGTTACGCGTACGCGTGGGACAGGCATACGCGTGGGCGCACGTTTTACCAAAAATTTTACCAAGTCTGAATCCTGCAGAATTGTCCTTTTCAAACCCCAAACTTCCGACGCGCATAACATTTTTATCTTAAAACATTTTTCATCTATTCTTTGAACGGCATAAACTTCACGAATCCAATTTTCATACAAAAGAAGTTTGAAATCATTTGGGAGTCTGGAAGCCATGTTATGGCTCGCCGAAGTTCAACCAAAAACCAACTTTATACTAAGTTCAAACCTTAATCTTTCATTTAAAAAAAATCAAACACCATACAACTTATCTTCTAAAAACTCAACACCATAACAAGTCATATCATTTCAATACAACATTACCTCATACCACCAACCCACTATACATCAATTCCACCCAATCCATACCTTAACTTACTCACTTTCATTAACAAATTATTAATTATATATATATATATATATAACAACAATGACATCAACTTCCTAAACAATATTCAAACACAAAAGAGCATCATATTCCCATCATGACCATACTTACCAACACATGCTTAACTTAAATTATCAATCAACATCACAAAGACTAAGCATTCCGTTATTAACATAATCTATAAACACCAAAACCTCTATATTTCACCATATTCTAAACTTAAACAATCTCTTAAGTTTCCAAACCAACCTCCAACAAACTGCATTCAATCCTAATTATTCCATTACTCACTATCATAACATCATTATTCATTCAACACTTTAATTCACCAACCATTCTCCACATTCATAACACCCAACAACATATCCAATTATTCACATGCAATCTCAACAATTACTAGGCCATTAAACATATATCAAACATACATTTTAACTTATCTTAAGTCGTCTAACCTAAGTTTTCACAAAACCTTACATATTAAATACGAGAAACCTAAAACATACCTTGGCCGATTTCCATGTATTTTCTGAGACAACCCTCTAATGCACCGAACACAGCCCCAAGAGGTCCAGAATCACCAAGGCAACGTCACCCAACCTCCATCAAATCTCAAGTGTCCACAAATCATGCTCCAATTAATATATATACACCTAACTTCACATTACCACACATGCACATATCCAAATTTAATACCCAACACATAAAATTAGAGAATTAACTAGAGTTCTAGGATTCTCACCTTACCAACAGAAAATTGGGATAAGACTCGGCAATTCCACCAAGTTAATTTGATCCTAAACACCGAAATTTAACAATTTTCAACATTCTTTGCACATGAATTTTGAAACTGAAACTAAGAAAATTGAGGAAAAAAATGTGATTTTCTTACCTTACAATGTGCTAGACTTTGTAGAGCTCGACGCTGCGATTGCGTGGCCGCAAACGGTGCGGCGATCAAAGCTCCGGATAAAAAGTTACGTGGATTTAAATGAAATCAAGGGTTTTGGAATTTTCAACATGTTCTTCCCCCTTTTGGCTAGCTGCCCAGCGTGTTTTGCATGCTGAAATGGGAATGAAATGAGCTTCAGCTCATTATATATAATGAGTTGGTTGGGCCTACGGGCCCGGTTCGACTGATTCAGCCCGTTCGGCCCAATTTTGGGCCAAATTTTTTAAAATTAGTGTCAAAATTCTTGTTTTAATTAGCTTTATCCTATTTTAATATAAAATTTATATTTCTAATCTCTTTTATTAAAAATAAATTTATTGACTAATTTTTCGCTAATTTTTCGGGGTTTACATCCTATCTACCTAATTAAGAATTTTACCCTCGAAATTCAGATTTAGTTATCTAAAAAGAGGTGTGGGTAGTCCTTCCGCATACTCAAAGTATCTTAAAGCTGACTTTATCACTTGAAACGTCCATCTCCTTTCATTTAAACTAACTTAGTTTGTAATACAGGAATTTGCTCCGATGGGCGGAATGGATTTGGGTTAACTGACCCACGATCACCTAACAACATTACTTCCTATCCTAGTCCTCGATACCCCTTTCATAATTGATAGCAATCCCTTTGTACTTTCATTGTGAATCCTTCCATGGTTACCACATCTCGGATGATTCTTGGTACTCGTTCCTTATCTTTGAACGTATCAAATGTTCGGTTACACGCGTCACCACATTATCCATCGCTTCGGGTCCCTCAACCCTATCTTATCAAAATTGTGATACATTTTAGCAATCCCCGGTTGAATCGAAATCTGTTCTTGATGGCTTCGGATGATGGTTTACTTTTCCATTTTCTGCATTAGGCATACTAATCTCTTCTTATACTTTCGAATCCGTTTCTTCATTCCTCCCAGTCTCATTCTTTGTTTCCCTTGATCTCTTCTTGATTTCCTGATGAGCGGATATTTTATACGCTTTTTGGGGTTAATTTCATATAGTTTTGAGTATGTTCTAGTTAGTTTTTAGTCTATTTTCATTAGTTTTTAGGAAAAATTCATATTTCTGGACTTACTATGAGTTGTGTATTTTTCTGTAATTTCAGGTATTTTTCTGGCTGAAATTGAAGGAGTTGAGCAAAAATCTGATTCAGGCTGAAAAAGGACTACTGATGTTGTTGGATTCTGACCTCCCTGCACTCAAAGTGGATTTTCTGGAGCTACAGAACTCGAAATGGCATGCTTCCAATTGCGTTAGAAAGTAGACATCCAGGGCTTTCCAGCAATATATAATAGTCCATACTTTGCACAAGGATAGACGACGTAAACTGGTGTTCAACGCCAGTTCTCTGCCCAATTCTGGGGCGTCCAGCGCTAGAAAAGGATCAAAAGCTGGAGTTGAACGCCCAAACTGGCACAAAAACTGGCGTTCAACTCCACAAATGGCCTCTGCACGTGAATTGCTTAAATCTCAGCCCCAGCACACACCAAGTGGGCCCCAGAAGTGGATCTATGCATCATCCATTATAGTTTACTCATTTTTTGTAAACCTAGGCTACTAGTTTAGTATTTAAACAACTTTTAGAGACTTATTTTACATCTCATGACATTTTTAGATTTGAACTTTGTACTCTTTGACGGCATGAGTCTCTAAACTCCATTGTTGGGGGTGAGGAGCTCTGCTGTGTCTCGATGAATTAATGCAAGTATTTCACTGAAGGTTGGGCGTTAGTGACAAACGCAAAGGAATCAAGGGATTCTATTCCAACCGGATCGAGAACCAACAGGTGATTAGCCATGCTGTGACAGAACGCGTGAGCGTAGTTTTCACTGGGAGGATGGAAGGTAGCCATTGACAACGGTGATCCACCAACACACAGCTTGCCATAGGAGGACGTGCGTGCGTGAACAAGAAGACAGAGGAAAGCAGAGATTCAGAAGACAAAGCATCTCCAAAACTCCAACATATTCTCCATTACTGCATAACAAGTAACCTTTAATCCATGCTCTCTTGTTTATTTGCAATTCAACTGATAAACATAATTGACTTCCTGACTAAGATTTACAAAATAACCATAGATTGCTTCAAACCAACAATCTCCGTGGGATTCGACCCTTACTCACGTGAGGTATTACTTGGACGACCCAGTGCACTTGCTGGTCAGTGGTACGAGTTGTGAAAAGTGTGATTCACAATTTGTGCACCAAGTTTTTGGCGCCGTTGCCGGGGATTGTTCGTGTTTGAACAACTGACGGTTTATTTTGTTGCTTAGATTAGGAAAATTTTTCTTTTTTTGTTTAGAGTCTCTTATTATTGTTGTGTTAGAATCTTAGAATCCTTATTTTCTTTTTAAAATATTTTTCAAAAAAATAATTTTTCTATTAAATCCTGTGCCAAACTTTAAGTTTGGTGTTTTCTTGTTGATTTTTCTGTATTTTTTGAAAATTTATTTTGGTTTTCTAAAAATTTTAAGTTTGGTGTTCTTCCTTTGTGTTCTCGTGTTATTGTGAATCTTGAAAGTGTTCTTAAGTTTTCCTTGTGTCTTGATCTTAAAATTTTTAAGTTTGGTGTTCCTTGGTGTTCCCCCCACCCCCAAAATTTTCGAAAATAAGGAACCTCAGATCTAAAAATTTTAAATCCTGTGTTATCTTATTGTTTTTCTCTCTCCTTTAAAAAAAATTCAGATTTTTATTTCAAAATTTAAAACCTTTTTCAAAAATCATCATATCTTTTTCAAAATCTCCTAACCACTTTCTCTCTCCTCACTTTGTCGAAAATCTTTTACTCATTTTTATTTATTTTATTTTGATTTATTTTATTTTCGAAATAAATTAATAAATAAATAAATAAAAATATTTTTTTTCTATTTTACATCATCTCCCTTTCTCCATCATGGACCTAAGCGGAAATGAACAGTCCAGGAGGACTCTGGGGTCATATTCTAACCCCTCTACTGCTTCATATGGGAGTAGTATCTGCATACCCTCCATTGGAGTCAGTAGCTTTGAGTTGAATCCTCAGCTCATTATCATGGTGCAGTAAAGCTGCCAGTATTCCGGTCTTCCACAGGAAGAACCTACAGAGTTTCTAGCACAATTTTTACAAATTGCTGACACAGTACATGATAAGGAAATAGATCAGGATGTCTACAGACTATTACTGTTTCCATTTGCTGTAAAAGATCAAGCTAAGAGGTGGTTAAATAACCAACCTAAGGCCAGCATAAAGACATGGAAACAGCTGACAGAAAAATTCCTGAATCAATATTTCCCTCCAAAAAGGATGACACAGCTAAGGCTGGACATCCAAGGCTTCAAGCAAGGAGATAATGAATCTCTTTATGATGCCTGGGAGAGATACAGAGAGATGCTACAAAAATGCTCCTCTGAAATGTTCTCAGAGTGGGTTCAGTTAGACATCTTCTACTATGGGCTTGCAGAAGGAGCTCAGATGTCTCTAGATTACTCAGCTGGTGGATCTATCCACATGAGAAAGACAATTGAAGAGGCTCAAGAGCTCATTGATACAGTTGCCAGGAATCAGCATCTGTATCTAAGCAGTGACCCTTCCATGAAAGAAGAGGTTAAAACAGCAACTGCTGAACTCAGTCCTGTAGAACAAGCTGCTGAATTCAATCAGCAATTGGACTTCCTAACAAGGCAGTTAGCCGAATTCAAAGATAGACTACAAGAGACAAGGATGGCTAATATACATATGGAAGAACAGTTTAAGCAAACAAAGCAGCAGCTGTCAAGCCAAATAACAGAAGAATACCAAGCAGTTCAATTAAGAAGTGGGAAGACATTAAATATCTCACCTCAAGGCAGCAAAAAGTCAAGAAATGAGCAACCCACCAAAGATTCACCTGAGGACAGTAAGAGCCCAGGGAAAAATAATTCTGGCGCTAAAACGCCAGAGAATTGGTGGAAGGCTGGCGCTGAACGCCCAGACCATGCCCACAACTGGCGTTCAACGCCAGAAACAAGGCAGGATTGGCGTTCAACGCCAGAAATAGGCAAGAATCTGGCGTTGAACGCCCAAAATGGGCAGGATCCGGCGCTGAACGCCCAAAATAGGCACGTTTCTGGCGTTCAGACGCCAGAAACAGACAGGGAGCTGGCGTCTAACGTCACTCCAGCTTCTGACTCTGGCACTCAATTGCCAGTGAGGGATCAGACACACACAAATGCTGATAACAACCCCTCTAAAAAGGCTTCTTCAACCACTTATGTAGGCAATAAACCTGCAGCAACTAAGGTTGAAGAATATAAAGCCAAGATACCTTATCCTCAAAAACTCCGGAAAGAGGAGCAGGATAAGCAATTTGCTCGCTTTGCAGATTATCTCAGGACTCTTGAAATAAAGATTCCATTTGTAGAGGCACTTGAGCAAATACCTTCTTATGCCAAGTTCATGAAAGAGATCTTGAGTCATAAGAAGGATTGGAGAGAAACAGAAAGAGTTCTCCTCACTGAAGAATGCAGTGCAGTCATTCTGAAAAGCTTTCCTGAAAAGCTTAAAGACCCCGGGAGCTTTCTGATACCATGCATATTGGAAGATAATTGTACCAAGACAGCTTTATGCGATCTTGGGGCAAGCATCAACCTAATACCTGCATCCACTATCAGAAAGCTTGGTTTAACTGAAGAAGTTAAACCAACCCGGATATGTCTTCAACTTGCTGATGGCTCTACTAAATACCCATCAGGCGTGATTGAAGACATGATTGTCAGGGTTGGGCCATTCGCCTTTCCCACTGACTTTGTTGTGCTGGAAATGGAGGAGCACAAGAGTGCTACTCTCATTCTAGGAAGACCCTTCCTAGCAACTGGACGATCCCTTATTGACGTCCAACAGGGGGAAATAACCCTGAGAGTCAATGATGATGAGTTCAAGTTGAACGCTGTCAAAGCCATGCAGCATCCAGACACATCAACAGACTGCATGAAAGTTGATCTTATTGACTCCTTGGTAGAAGAGATCAACATGGCTGAGAGTCTCGAATCAGAGTTGGAAGACATCTTTAAAGATGTTCAGCCTGACTTGGAGGATTCAGAGGACATGAAAGAGCCTCTGAAATTTCTTCTGAAAGAGGAAAAACCTCCTAAACCCGAGCTCAAGCCATTACCACCATCCTTGAAATATGCATTTCTGGGAGAAGGTGATACTTTTCCAGTGATCATAAGCTCTGCTTTAAATTCACAGGAAGAGGAAGCACCTATTCAAGTGCTAAGGACACACAAGACAGCTCTTGGGTGGTCCATAGGTGACCTTAAGGGCATAAGCCCAGCTAGATGCATGCACAAAATCCTATTGGAGGATAATGCCAAACCAGTGGTTCAACCACAGAGGCGGCTAAATCCAGCCATGAAGGAAGTGGTGCAGAAAGAGGTCACCAAATTACTAGAGGCTGGGATTATTTATCCTATTTCTGATAGCCCCTGGGTGAGCCCTGTCCAAGTCGTCCCAAAAAAGGGAGGCATGACAGTGATTCATAATGAAAAGAATGAACTGGTTCCTACGAGAACAGTTACAGGGTGGCGCATGTGTATTGACTATAGAAGGCTCAATACAGCCACCAGAAAGGATCATTTTCCTTTACCATTCATAGACCAGATGCTAGAAAGACTAGAAGGTCATGATTATTACTGCTTTTTGGATGGCTACTCAGGCTATAACCAGATTGCAGTAGATCCCCAAGATCAAGAGAAAACAGCATTCACATGTCCATCTGGAGTGTTTGCTTATAGAAGGATGCCATTTGGGCTATGTAATGCGCCTGCAACCTTCCAGAGATGCATGCTCTCTATTTTCTCTGATATGGTGGAAAAATTTCTGGAAGTCTTCATGGATGACTTCTCAGTATATGGAGACTCATTCAGCTCCTGTCTTGATCACCTGAAACTTGTTCTGAAAAGATGCCAAGAGACCAACCTAGTTTTAAACTGGGAAAAGTGTCACTTCATGGTGATTGAAGGAATTGTCCTTGGACATAAAATCTCAAACAAGGGAATAGAGGTGGATCAAGCAAAAATAGAGGTAATTGAAAAATTACCACCACCTGCCAATGTTAAGGCAATCAGAAGCTTTCTGGGGCATGCAGGATTCTATAGGAGGTTTATAAAGGATTTTTCAAAAATCGCAAAACCTCTAAGAAATCTGCTAGCTGCTGACACGCCGTTCGTGTTTGACACAGAGTGCCTGCAGGCGTTTGAAATGCTGAAAGCTAAGCTGGTCACAGCACCAGTCATTTCTGCACCAGACTGGACATTACCATTTGAGCTAATGTGTGATGCCAGTGATCACGCCATTGGTGCAGTACTGGGACAGAGGCATGACAAGCTTATGCACGTCATTTATTATGCTAGTCGCGTTTTAAATGATGCCCAAAAAAATTACATAACCACAGAAAAAGAGTTACTTGCAGTGGTTTACGCTATTGACAAGTTCAGATCATACTTAGTAGGATCAAAAGTGATTGTGTATACTGACCATGCTGCTCTTAAATATCTACTCACAAAGCAGGATTCAAAACCCAGGCTCATCAGATGGGTATTGCTTCTGCAAGAGTTTGATATAGAAATAAGAGACAGAAAAGGGACAGAGAACCAAGTGGCTGATCATCTGTCCCGGATAGAGCCAGTGGAAGGGACGTCCCTCCCCTTTCTTGAGATCTCTGAGACGTTTCCTGATGAGCATTTATTTGCCATTCAGGAAGCACCATGGTTTGCCGATATTGCAAACTATAAAGCTGCAAGGTTCATACCCAAGGAATACAACAGGATACAAAAGAAGAAATTAATTACTGATGCAAAGTATTACTTGTGGGATGAACCCTATCTCTTTAAGAGATGTGCAGACGGAATAATCCGTAGGTGTGTGCCTAGAGAAGAGGCACAGAGGATCCTATGGCATTGCCATGGATCTCAATATGGAGGCCATTTCGGAGGTGAGCGAACAGCCACCAAGGTCCTCCAATGTGGCTTCTATTGGCCCGCACTCTATAAAGATTCCCGAGAGTTTGTACGTAACTGTGACAGTTGCCAAAGAGCTGGTAATCTGCCTCATGGTTACGCCATGCCTCAACAAAGAATCTTGGAAATTGAGTTGTTTGACGTATGGGAAATTGACTTCATGGGACCTTTCCCACCATCATACTCAAACACTTATATTCTGGTGGCAGTTGACTATGTATCAAAATGGGTTGAGGCTATTGCCACACCCACCAATGATACTAAAACAGTGCTGAAGTTCCTCCAAAAACATATCTTTAGCAGGTTTGGTGTCCCTAGAGTACTAATCAGTGATGGGGGCACTCACTTCTGCAATAAACAGCTTTACTCTGCCATGGTTCGGTATGGAATTCGCCACAAGGTGGCCACTCCATATCATCCACAAACCAATGGGCAAGCTGAAGTCTCTAATAGAGAATTAAAGAGAATCCTGGAACGGACAGTAAATACCCGTAGAAAGGATTGGGCACGGAGCTTGGATGATGCTCTGTGGGCTTACAGAACAGCATTCAAGACCCCTATAGGGACCTCTCCATACCAACTTGTGTATGGTAAGGCATGTCACCTGCCCGTGGAACTGGAACATAAAGCCTACTGGGCAACCAGATTCCTAAACTTTGATGCCAAATTAGCAGAAGAAAAAAGATTGCTCCAACTAAATGAGCTAGAGGAATTCAGATTCACAGCTTTCGAAAATGCCAAGCTTTATAAAGAGAAATCAAAAAAATGGCATGACAGAAAGCTGTCATCTAGAATCTTTGAACCAGGACAGAAGGTTCTGCTGTTCAACTCTAGACTCAGGCTATTCCCCGGGAAATTAAAATCCCGGTGGAGGGGACTATACGTGATTACAAGTATATCACCATATGGTTATGTGGAGCTTCAAGATATTGATTCTGATAAGAAGTTCATTGTCAATGGACAGAGAATCAAGCACTATCTTGAAGGCAATGTTGAGCAAGAATGCTCAAGGGTGAAGCTAGATTAAAAGCTCAGCAAGGTCCAGCTAAAGACAATAAAGAAGCGCTTGCTGGGAGGCAACCCAGCCATGGGGCATCAATCCTCTAAGCATTTTGCCCTATTTTTATTTTTATTTGTTTATATAAGGTTCACTGACACTAAGGTAAAGAATCATTTGCATAAGTTTACAGGGTACAGAAGGAATCTGCACACAAAACAGAGATAGGGAGCTCACTGGCAAGAAAACG
Source organism: Arachis hypogaea (assembly GCF_003086295.3). Lineage (NCBI taxonomy): Eukaryota > Viridiplantae > Streptophyta > Magnoliopsida > Fabales > Fabaceae > Arachis > Arachis hypogaea. The sequence continues at coordinate 14,994,860 of NC_092053.1, read as the reverse complement.
CCAGTGAAGGCCATTTTGGGCGTTCAGCGCCCAAAATGGGCATCCAGTGGGCGCTGAACGCCAGTAAGGATAGCTATCTGGCGTTCAACGCCAGAAAAGGGCAACAACTGGGCGTTGAACGCCCAGGAGAGCAGCATTTGGGTGTTGAACGCCCAAAACAGGCAGTGTTTGGGCGTTCAAACGCCAGGATGGTGGGGAGGAGCTCTCCTTCTACCCATCTCCTTTCTTTTCTTTTGCTTGAGGACAAGCAAAGCTCTAAGTTTGGTGTGCTTATCCGTGATCACTAAGATCATGGCCCCTAAAGGAAAACAACCCACTCCAAGAGGCAAGGACCAAGCACCTCACAGACTAGAGGAACATCCACTTCCAAACCTCAAGGTTGTTGAGTTCTAATCTTAGCCTTAACTCTGTGATAATTGTTCTTATTTTAGTTTTACCTTAGGAGTCATATAGTAGTAATTAGTATCTATTTTGATTTTATCTCCAATTAAGTTATAGTCTATTTTTCTCATCATCATTAAACATGAATAAAATAGTAGATCTTTTGAATAAGAGGCAATAAAATTTCGAGTTTTTAATAAGAGAAATTCTAATTAGTTACATGTGGTGGCAATGCTTTCTGTCTTCTGAATGAATGCTTGAACAGTGCATATGTCTTTTGAATTTGTTGTTTAAGACTGTTAAATATGTTGGCTCTTGAAAGAATGATGAACATGAGACATGTTATTGATAATCTGAAAAATCATAAAAATGATTCTTGAAGCAAGAAAAAGCAGCAAAGAACAAAGCTTGCAGAAAAAAAAAAAAAAAAAAGAGAAAAAGCAAGCAGAAAAAGCCAAAAGCTCTTAAAACCAAGAGGCAAGAGCAAAAAGCCAATAACCCTTAAAACCAAAAGGCAAGGGCAAATAAAAAGGATCCCAAGGCTTTGAGCATCAGTGGATAGGAGGGCCTAAAGGACTAAAATCCTGGTTTAAGCGGCTAAACCAAGCTGTCCCTAACCATGTGCTTGTGGCGTGAAGGTGTCAAGTGAAAACTTGAGACTAAGCGGTTAAAGTCAAGGTCCAAGGCAAAAAGAAGAGTGTGCTTAAGAACCCTGGACACCTCTAATTGGGGACTTTAGCAAAGCTGAGTCACAATCTAAAAGGTTCACCCAATTATGTGTCTGTGGCATTTATGTATCCGGTGGTAATATTGGAAAACAAAGTGCTTAGGGCCACGGCCAAGACTCATAAAATAGCTGTGTTCAAGAATCATCACACTGAAATAGGAGAATCAATAACACTATCTGAATTCTAAGTTCCTATAGATGCCAATCACTCTGAGCTTCAATGGATAAAGTGAGATGCCAAAACTGTACAGAAGCAAAAAGCTACGAGTCCCGCTCATCTAATTAGAATCTGAGCTTCACTCAAAGAGTCTGAGATATTATTGCTTCTCAACCTATTAGTCTTCTATTTTATTTGTCTAGTTGCTTGAGGACAAGCAACAGTTTAAGTTTGGTGTTGTGATGAGCGGATATTTTATACGCTTTTTGGGGTTAATTTCATATAGTTTTGAGTATGTTCTAGTTAGTTTTTAGTCTATTTTCATTAGTTTTTAGGAAAAATTCATATTTCTGGACTTACTATGAGTTGTGTGTTTTTCTGTAATTTCAAGTATTTTTCTGGCTGAAATTGAAGGAGCTGAGCAAAAATCTGATTCAGGCTGAAAAAGGACTGCTGATGCTGTTGGATTCTGACCTCCCTGCACTCAAAGTAGATTTTCTGGAGCTACAGAACTCGAAATGGCATGATTCCAATTGTGTTGGAAAGTAGACATCCAGGGCTTTCCAGAAATATATAATAGTCCATACTTTGCACAAGGATAGACGATGTAAACTGGCGTTCAATGCCAGTTCTCTGCCTAATTCTGGGGCGTCCAGCGCCAGAAAAGGATCAAAAGCTGGAGTTGAACGCCCAAACTGGCACAAAAATTGGTGTTCAACTCCACAAATGGCCTCTGCACGTGAATTGCTTAAATCTCAGCCCCAGCACACACCAAGTGGGCCCCAGAAGTGGATCTATGCATCATCCATCATAGTTTACTCATTTTTTGTAAACCTAGGCTACTAGTTTAGTATTTAAACAACTTTTAGAGACTTATTTTACATCTCATGACATTTTTAGATCTGAACTTTGTACTCTTTGACAGCATGAGTCTCTAAACTCCATTGTTGGGGGTGAGGAGCTCTGCTGTGTCTCGATGAATTAATGCAAGTATTTCTGTTTTCTATTCAAACACGCTTGTTCCTATCTAAGATGTTCATTCGCGCTTAACTGTGATGAAGGTGATGATTCGTGAAACTCATCACCATTCTCAACCCATGAACGTGTGCCTGACAACCACCTCCGTTCTATATCAGATTGAATGAGTATCTCTTAGATCTCTTAATCAGAATCTTCGTGGTACAAGCTAGAATTGATGGCGGCATTCATGAGAATCCGGAAAGTCTAAACCTTGTCTGTGGTATTCCGAGTAGGATTCAAGGATTGAATGACTGTGATGAGCTTCAAACTCCTGAAGGTTGGGCGTTAGTGACAAACGCAAAGGAATCAAGGGATTCTATTCCAACCAGATCGAGAACCAACCGGTGATTAGCCGTGCTGTGACAGAGCGCGTGAGCGTAGTTTTCACTGGGAGGATGGAAGGTAGCCATTGACAACGGTGATCCACCAACACACAGCTTGCTATAGGAGGACGTGCGTGCGTGAACAAGAAGACAGAGGAAAGCAGAGATTCAGAAGACAAAGCATCTCCAAAACTCCAACATATTCTCCATTACTGCATAACAAGTAACCTTTAATCCATGCTCTCTTGTTTATTTGCAATTCAACTGATAAACATAATTGACTTCCTGACTAAGATTTACAAAATAACCATAGATTGCTTCAAACCAATAATCTCCGTGGGATTCGACCCTTACTCACGTGAGGTATTACTTGGACGACCCAGTGCACTTGCTGGTCAGTGGTACGAGTTGTGAAAAGTGTGATTCACAATTTGTGCACCATTTTCCTTTGGTTTACTAGACTTCGACATCTTTAGTAGCTCTCTATCATCTTCTTATGCTTCATGTGTCTCGTCTTTGCCCCGTTTTAAGACTGTATTAGATTTAGTTTGACTCCTTCAGCTACATTCTCAATATCCAACTTAGAGTTATAACTTACCTAACATTCCTTCCTCCAAAATTCATATCCAAGCATTCCTCAGAAACTTCTTGCTTAGGGCGTCCATCACCACTTCACGATGTTGTATTCATGCATATCCCCTATAATAATGCATCACAACAATTCCGAGTAGTTAATCAAGTTTGGGTATCATGACTACTAACATAGAGGTTAATACTTCTCTCGAGATTTAAAAGCTCTATCTGCATCCAGGCATCCATGCAGACGGTGTATCTTATTGCGTCTACTTAATCACAAGTGATACGATCAACGAAAATTAAGGCTCTAATTAAGATTTCCAGTAATGTCGCAGGCTCATTTTCGCGTCCAAAAAGTCTTGCTCTAAGGAATCAACACCCTGATGATTGTAGCTAGAATTCATACACGATACTAATATAGCCTCGAGTTGGTTTTCAAAGAGACATTAAGCTCGAAAGACGAATGAATAATACGAACGATGTTCGTGAGAAATCAGAAAGAGTTTTATATATGGTCAATCAAAGTTGTATCAAAATAATAGAATGTACAAGAAGAGGAATCTAGGTGTACCTTAAGAAAGGAAACCAGACCAAAAACATTTGATAGCAAGGATAAGGCATATTGAATCAAGTAGTTTCAGCTGACCTTGAGAGATACAAAGCTATAAAGAGAGCACCTAACTTTCAGCAAATTTCCAAGGCTCAAGAATTATTTGTTTATACCAAAACAAGCTCAGGCTCACCCCTGGATGGACAGATTCAAATATAAATATGTGCACGTAAGGGGGTTAGAATTTTAGAGGATAAACCATTCGTTGTTCGAGGGAAAAAGGAATCCAAAACAAAATTTTATTACATGTTACACAAGGAGAGCTAGATCGAGTCGCAAAGATTAGCCGGTACTATCCCTCTCGCATACAGTCTACTACTATGGTCTTCTCTTTCTACTAACAAAATGGGTGTTCTCCACAAGGTAGCACTCGATCAAACATATTTTTCTTTCATTACTCCCTTCCACCAAGTCCTAGGTTTAACACTAAGCTTGACACTTCCAATCTTACATCCTCATCCATGACGCAGGCTATAAATAAATGTGGTGTTTCAAAATCACATATTACAATTTAAATTTTTGGTTATCAATTTTTGCAATTACCTCAATCTTGCTGTTTCGATCGTCCCCCATCTTGAGTCTTTCCCTGCGGACAGTTCCTAGATACGTGCCCTGGTAGACCACACTTGTAACATATGCCCAAGCCAAAGCAGCACGGCCTATCCGTATGGTAACGACCACACTTCTGACATGTCAGCTCCTCCGAAGTATCCCTTGTTTGTTTCCCTCTTTTCTTGAATTTCTGGCCCATTGGTGCCAAATTCCAATTGTGGTCTCTTCGGTGGCATTCCCGGCTATCATTCCTCTCCATAGCAGCCTTCTTCAAACAATCTTCCGTGACCCTACTCTTGTTTACCAAGTCTGAGAAAACTCTGATCTCCATCGGACCCACTGAACTCAGTATATCACTCTGAAGTCTCCCTTCGTATTTGATGCATTTCCATTCCTCAAAGTCTCCTGGAGCACCCTGAAAAGTCTTGGAGAATCGACATAATTCCTCAAACTTGTTTGTGTATTCGGTTACAGACATTTGACCCTGCTTCAGTTGCAACAATTCAAGTTCTTTATCCGTCCTGATTGAATTTGGAAAGTATTTTTTGTAGAATTCCAACTGAAAGGCATTCCAAGGTATTACAACATCATCTTGCTGCAGTAGGCGTCACGTACCCTGCCACCAATACTGGGCTTCACCCGTTAACTGATAAGTTGCAAACTCAACACATTGACTTTTAGGAACTTGTTGTGCTTGTAACGCCCGTTCCATTGCCTGAAACCAGTTATCTGCCTCTGTGGGGTTCGTTGTCCCTCTAAAAATGGGCGGGTTTATCTTAAGGAAGGTTGCTAAGGTCATTAGCCCATTTCCCCTATCATCACCATTTCCATTATCGGCTTGATTCCCAAATGCCGCAGCCGTAGCCTGCATAGCAGCAGCCATGTTCTCCAGGGCAGTCATAAAGTTCGCAGGATTATTCTCAGTTGTCTCAGGTTCTGAGTTACTAGTCCTATCTCTCCCTCAACCGTGACCACGTTCACGAGTCACCATCTGGTCCCTATTCACACCAAACAAGTGATATCAAGGTAATCAGTCTCAATATCACAAGTCTAGTGCATCAAAGTTCTAAACGCATGCTCATGAACATTCATACCATATATATCGGTTAGATATCCTAATCAGCATGTATAGACACTCAGAGTATACCCAGAAGCATAGTCAGTCCATCCCTCAGGCTCTACAGGAACGAATTATTCTGATACCATAATGTAACACCCTACCACACTTAATCTTATGCTTAAGTCATAAGACTGAGATAGTAAGGTATTACGACATCTAAAAGTAAAAATTTATATATGATAATAGTGAAAGAGATATTTAACTAGGAGCCTTGAGAAACGGGTAAAACAAAATCATAGAAATAAAAAGCGCATCGCTCAAAAAACAATCTTACTTGCGTGTGAAGGAACCGAAAGTCAACGAACATAATATAACAGAAACTAGGAGTAGAGAGCCAAAAAGATACTTAATAACAAGCTCCTAACTCAGCCTGCGAAGTCAAGGTTGGCCGGAGAATATTTACATACATATGTACATATCCCAAAGCCCAAAATACATAAATAAAACCCTAGCTCTTCATTAGCCTCTAAGAGGAACAAAATAACAAGTTAATCAGAGAGAGTTAAGTGTATGTATATACATAAGCTATATATCAAAATAAACCCAAGAACTACTCCGCTGCAGAAGTCCAGACGCCTAGCGAGAAGCCTCTCGACCTGCATCTGAAAAACACAACACAGTATGGGGTGAGAACCGGAGGTTCTCAGCATGGTAAAGGTGCCACGCACATAATATATAAGGTTTTGGGAATACCAGAGGCAATCCTAGAATGCCGACACTCAGATTATAAAACTAAAATAACTAAAACAGAAACCATGAATCAGGGTAGTTTTCTAAGGCTTTCTAAACTTAACCAATTCCTTAAATCCAATTAAAACTTGACTAATACCCTAAATCTCTTTGCCTTCCCTCTGTTCCTCCATCTCCGGTAAAGTTACAAAGACAAACAAATAGACAATGGCAAACACAGCTAGGATATAAGTAATACATATAGCAAATATCACAAATAGCATATTATAATCACTTAGGCAATCCTAATCAATGCACAAGCAAGCAATTCAAACAATATGCATATGATGCATGCCTGTCCTATGGCTGATGATATCATCCGTCGATTATATACCCAACCCGACACGTCCTGGTAGCTAACCATGGACTGAAACACCCATCGCAGAGCAAGTGGGCTTGAGCTACAACCCCCTTGCTACTACCCGCTCAACCCAGAGCCAGTGGAATAACCACTACTGCGGCTACTACCCAGGCGGGTGTTTAAAAGCTCAACCTGGAGTAAGCGGGATGAACCACCATCCTTGCTACTACCCAGGCGTCACAAGCATACTTTTGTTCAATTTAAATCAAGCATGATCATTATCAATTCTCAAATATTAACCTGGAGCAAGCGTGGTGAACCACCATCCTTGCTACTACCCAGGTATCTCAAACATACACTTATTCATTCCCTCTCATTTCAATCATCAAACATCATATCAATCACAGTCATACATAATCATTTCACAACCATTCATCATTGCTATGTCATTATCAACTTCTCATACCTTCACATCATTCTCATATGATTCATCATATTTACTCTTTACTTCACCCCCAAACTACCTCAAATTCCTAGCTTCAGCTAATTACTAGGTTTATTATTATATTATATGACTAAAAGAATGAAATTAGGGGTTTAAAATTTTAAAATTTGGTTTAAAACTCAAATCCAATTTTTGCAGAAAACAGGGGCCACGCATACGCGTCGGCCACGCATATGCATGGGCGTGCAAGTTTAGCCCATGACGCGTACTGATGAGTCCATATTTTCCGATATATTTTAGCTCAATTTGGATAGATTTCATCACATAAACTCACACTTAAGCACCAAAATAGCATACTTTTGTGTTTTCTCTTTAGATTGTGCCTAAATGTGAAAACATGCAATTTTGAGCTTAAATTAGTGATTTTAATCCTACTTTTATGCCATTCGATGCCATGACGTGTTTGTTGAGTGATTTTAGGCCCTAGAGGCAAGAATAGGATGGTAGAAGTGAAAGGAAGCATGTACAAAGGGAGAAAGTATGAAGAAAACAAAGGAGAAGCACACATCCATGTGTGCGTACGCACAAGCAAGCGTGCATACGCACAAGAAGGAAATCAGCATGCGTGCGTGCGCACAACAACCTGTGTGTATGCACAAGAACCCTAGCAGAGCCAATCCAAAGCATCGCGAAGTGTGCGTACGCACAACCCTCTGTGCGTACGCACAAGTGGAAATTCGGCGAAGTGTGCGGACGCACACATCTGTGCACCCGCACAGGTACTAGTGCTTGCCTTCATTAAAAATGCACGTGCACTCACGTTTTGGGATCTTTTTGGCCCGTTTCTGAAGGCTTGAGGTTGAAATCAAGGGCTATATCAAGGGGGCAACATCTCATATGAAGGCATTAGCTTGGAGAGCTCACTTGTAGGGTAGAAACACATAGTAGGAGTAGGAGTAGTGTAGTTTTAGGTTTTGCTCTCTTAGGGTTTAATTAGGGTTTTGTGGCATTTTATACTTCAAGTTTGATTTTGGATTATAGCAGTTGCATTGTAAGTATTTCTTTAATTTCTCTTTTAATTACATTACTTGTTCTACACTTTCATCTATTTCAATTTCTCTTGTCCATATTTACATAGCTTTGCAATTTTGGATTTCCAATTATTGAATTTGATGTTTGATGCTTATTTTATGATTGTTGAGTTACCTTGCTTGCTTGTTATCATTTATGGTTCATAGCTTTTATTAATTTACCAATTTTGCCATGTTTTATGTTTATGCCCTCTATTTATTTGATGAAATGCCAAGTTTGATTATGGGGTAATTTCCATCCCTTGGCTTGGTGGAAAATGAAGTTATGGATTACTAGAGCCATAATGTCCAATATTTAGTGATAATTCTTGGGTTGTTAATTGTTTTTGTTCCCACTAACACTAATTTGTTGCTAAGGTAATTAGCAAGCAAGCTAGGATTTGTGGGTTAAGAACACTTATGCTCATTTAACTTACTCTCCGATGTGAGGGTTGACTTAGTGAGATTAATCCATCATAATTATCATAGTTGTGGTTATGGCAAGGAAGGGATTTCATTACTCATCCCAAGTCAAGGTTTCATTTATGTTTTAAACCACGTTTCCATCACTTTATAGTCTTACTCATTTATATTACATACATAGTTCTTTTGTTCTTTTATTACTTCGTTAATTGCAATTTTGTCTTGTTCTTTTATTTCTTGATTGTTTGTTTCCTTGTTGAGAAAACCCCTTTGTTCTTGCAACCAAAATTGTGCACTTGTTGGCATTAGTTCCTTGGGAGAACGACTCGGGAGTCAAAATACTCTCGGTTATATTTTGTATTGAATTCTGACATCTTTAGGATTATAATTTGATTGATGATCAATGGTTGGGTTTGGACTATACTTGCAACGTCAATCCTATTTTTAGTACGAAAATCTAAACCCATGCTTTTGTTCATTGTCAAATTTTGGCGCCGTTGCCGGGGAACTAGCGTCATGAGTGTTATATTTTGGTTGTTGTAAATATGTCCATAGTGTGAATAGATACTTTTTGGTTGCTTGTTTGCTTTTATTGGTAATTAGGATTTTGTTTATTTTGTTAATTGATGTCTTTTGTTGTTATTTTCAATTTTCTCTATGAGTTATCACCCTCTTGGTTTGGAGTTTGGTTGTTCTTATTTTGTAGGGATTGATAACCTCAATTTTGGATTGTGTCATGGGATTAGAGCATCAATTTTGGAAGGAGCAACCTCCTCCATACTACAATGAACTATACCCTTCCCAATGCACATACCCAACCTAAGGATATGGTGGATTTCATCTTGATTATGCACCTACGCCACCATATACCTATGACCCATACCTCCAACATAATCCTCAACCACCACATTTTCAAACACCACACCACTACTACCAACAACCACATCCATACATACCACCTCAAGATACTCATCAACATGAACTACCTCCCACATATACAACCTTCCTCCCAAACAATGAACCTCATTTTTCACCACAATGTAAAACTTTCCCACCCTTGGCCCAAGACTATCAAGACCTTCAAGCCTTTCTCCAAGAGCAAGAAGAATTCCAAAGGATACAAGGGCACTTCATGGCTACCATAGGCGAAGCAGTAAACCGCTTAATCCTCCTACGCTCATCCGATCAAGGCATTCCTCTTGAAGAATGTGAAGGATCAACTAAAGAATGGAGTGAAGAGGAGAATATAGAGCCACAAGGGAAAGAAGGGTTAGAGCTTGAAGTGCAACAAGAGGAAGAAAGTGAAGTATTTGAACCAGAGGGGAGAAAAGAGGAGTTGAGGGAGATTGATCAAGATGAGGATTCCATCATTAATGATTTTTTGTCCTCCTTGATCAACCCCTTTAATGATCCTAATGAGCCTCTTCCCATTGAGTTTGAGAGAGACATGGAGGTAGACTTCTCACAACCTCCTTGTTATGATTTGAGTGGTGGGGAAGAGGAAGTTGTTGAGGAAGTAACTCCATTCCAAGAGCACATTGAGTGGATGGCAATTTCACCATTAAACTTCATTGGCCCCCATCAATATGCTATCTTGGAAACGGATTACCAACTCAAAGTCCTTCTTGGGTCGGTACATGGTGGAGAAAGGGGTATTGGTTGCCAAGAGAATCCAAGGCCCTTCAAGAAGAACAATTCAAGAATTGGAGTTCAAGAATGGTGTGAAGCACAATTGGGTGATTTTTGAAAAATGTTGGATTGTTACAAGGGTCAATTAGGAGCTTATCCATCCGGCTTGAAGCATAAAGATCAACAAGAAGGTGAACGGATGCCTAGAATATGGGATCCCGGAGGAGAGTTAAAGTGCAAGCTTGGATGGAGGTTCAAGGAGGAGTGGAAACACAAGCCACCCTAGCTAGAGTCTCCTCAATAAGTCCAACTTCAGGACTATAAACCAAAGTGTTAGGTGGGAGACACCCCACCATGGTAACATCTTTCCTACCCTTTCTCTTTGTTTATAGTCTTAGTTTTTTGCATGTTTGCTTGTCTTAGTTAGCCTAGCATTAGTTCAATTTTGAGTTTAGATAGGATGATTTTTGTATGGATCATGATTTGGTGAAGTTTTGAATGTTTGGAGTTGAGATTTTTTATTGTACTAAGGCTTGGTACTTTAGTTTTTGAAAGAAAAAAATTTTTGAAACAGGGCATCTGTGCGTACGCACGCTGCTGTGTGTGCGCACACAACTGTGAGTTTCGCGACCTGTGCAAGCACACAAGCCTGTGTGCCCACACACTCTTTGTATTGCCCTCTGTTCGCAGCGACAGCACAGCGTGTGCGTGGGCACTCCCCTGTTTTCCTCGGTCTGTGCGTACGCACCACCTTGTGCGTACGCACGTATGTTCCTTATCGCGCTCTCTGTGCGGCTACACAGGCTTGTGCGTCCGCACGCTAGCTTGCGTCTCCTCTGATGGGAGTGTTAGCATAGCCTGTGCGCCTGCACCCCATACCCCTTTTTCGCTCTTGTGCGTGCGCACACATGATCCCTTTAAAAAAAAATTTGCGTCTGCACACTTAGGTGCGCACGCACACGTCTTATTTCCCTCTCTGTTCGGAGCACTCGCACGCCTTGTGCGAGCGCACACACCCCCTGTTTTACCTTTTTGTGCGTACGCACACGTACCTGTGTGTGCGCACAGGTGCTGTTTTGGGCAACATTCCTATTCCACTTTAAATAAGCCCTAACGCACTTTCCGCCCACTCCATCCCTCTCTTCTCTTTCTTTTACCTTATTTTCTACTTATTTTACTTCGTTTTCATTGCATCTCATTTTTGTTTTAGTAATTATATTTGTTTTGCTTTAAGTTGTTTGTTAGGTAAATAAACTGCAATTGTTTGCTTGTTGTTTGATTGGGTTGCTTGTTGATTGAATTTCATCGATGCACTTGTACTTTACCTTCAATTACTAGCACCTACTTGGATTTGCACATTACATTTTGTTGCATATTAGGTGAAACTTTTATGAGTGCACATGGAATTTAGTGAATTGAATTGAATTGCTTGTTCACCATGGATTTTAAGTCAACATAATCACATCACAAGGTCCTTGTTTCTTTTTAATGCCTTGCATTTGTTTGAGTTGACTTAACTTGATTCTATCAAGTTGGTCACCTTTTTGTAACAAACACATTAACCATGTGATTATTTGAATATGCCTAAGGATGAATAAGTAGTTCTTCTTCATCATTAAATTGGTTATTGTTTGTTGTAGTATTTTATATATCAATTTTGCTATTTCACTTGCACACCTTCAATATCCAATAATTCCTACATTCAATTCACTCTTGTTGTAGTTGCCTAAGTTTGCATGTGCTTAAATGTTGCTCATCCATTAGTTGCATCTTAGGCCATTTAATTGAGGAACCCATTCTTACTTTTTGATTGTGTGGATACCATTTTAACCGGCTGTTATGTGTATTCTATCCTCGTGCACACTTGGAATACACACATGGCTCATCTTTTCATCGTACCATACAACTATGCAAACTTCCTCAATTAGATACTTATTTTCTCTCTCCTTTACCTTTTTGTGCTACTTGCCTTATAATTCTTAATTATACTTTATTCATTCTTTTTGAGGATGAGACGCGAAGGCAAGGAGCCAGGAGAGGAGAAGGACACCGTGGACGAAGATGCCAAAATGCATTGGACTTGGCAGTTTTCACACAACCCAAGCCCTCGCATCCACCAGCTGAAGGTGGAGGAACTTAGAGACATTCCCCCCGGATCATGTTCATGCACGGAGGACCATGCAACGCTTAAGTGTGGGGGAGGATTTTTCATCTCGGGGCGTAAACTTTCTTTTCCGAACACTTTGTACTCTATTTTTTGTTTTCTTTTTCTATGTTTCTTGCAGATATTCGAGTACTTTTGACTGTTGCATTGCATTTTTTTTTTTTTGGTATATATATCTTAGCTTATGCATAGTTTATTTCTAGTTATTGCATGTTGCAATTTTGCATCTTTTTTTTAGTATATATTTTATAGATAGAAGTTGTGATTGGATGTTGTGAATAGTATAGCACCTAGTTCAATTTTGTCCTAATTGATCATGTTAATTTTTGCAATGTTAAAAATTAGGAATAGAACTAGAAAATATTTTTGAAAATTGCATCCATCACAACACACATACATATAGGAAATAAGTTTGGTGAAACAACAAGGAACTTTCATGAAACCCTTCTTAGGGCATGCCATTGATTGAATTGAAAAATTGTTTTTCAACTTGCTTAAAGCATCCTTTTTTATAGAACATAGAAAAGAGCTAGAACAACATACCTTGGGAGATTTAAGCTCTAATAGATGGTTACACATTTCCAACCATAAAGTTTGTTCTTGAGTGATTACACTCCTTTTTATTGTGATCATTGATTTGCATGAATCTATATGTCCTATATTTGTTGTTTGATTGCACTTAGCATGACTGAGGCCATTCTTGTTATTGAACTCACTAACCTATATGGCCAACCCTTGCATTCACCTTTGTAACCCCTTTTTGAGCCTTTAAATCCCCTTTCGTTCTAATGCTAAGCACATTATTCTCCCTAAAGCGAAAAACCATTGATGTCCCTGGATTACTCTTTGATTAGCTTGGGTGGAGTAGTGTGTATACTCTAAGCATGGGGGAAAATTGTTGGGAAACATTGGTGATAAGCTTATTTGGGATATTCATTGAGAAAACTTGGATAGTAGGGTAATACTCATGCATTCATTGTTCAAGACATATGCATCTTCACTTGATGACACAAAACAAGGAATTGTTCTTAAATAACTAAAACAGAAACCATGAATCAGGGTAGTTTTCTAAGGCTTTCTAAACTTAACCAATTCCTTAAATCCAATTAAAACTTGACTAATACCCTAAATCTCTTTGCCTTCCCTCTGTTCCTCCATCTCCGGTAAAGATACAAAGAAAAAAAAAACAAACAATGGCAAACAAAGGTAGGATACAAGTAATACATATAGCAAATATCACAAATAGCATATTATAATCACTTAGGCAATCCTAATTAATGCACAAGCAAGCAATTCAAATAATATGCATATGTTGCATGCATGTCCTATGGCTGATGATATCATCTGTCGGTTATATACCCAACCCGACACGTCCTGGTAGCTAACCATGGACTGAAACACCCATCGCGGAGCAAGTGGGCTTGAGCTACAACCCCCTTGCTACTACCCGCTCAACCCAGAGCCAGTGGAATAACCACTACTGCGGCTACTACCTAGGCGGGTGTTTAAAAGCTCAACTTGGAGCAAGCGAAACGAACCACCATCCTTGCTACTACCCAGGCGTCACAAACATACTTTAGTTTAACTTAAATCAAGCATGATCATTATCAATTCTCAAACATTAACCTGGAGCAAGCAGGGTGAACCACCATCCTTGCTACTACCCAGGTATTTCAAACATACACTTATTCATCACATAAACTCACAAAAATTCATGACGCGTACAGATGAGTCCATATTTTCCGATATATTTTAGCTCAATTTGGATGGATTTCATCACATAAACTCACACTTAAGCACTAAAATGGCATACTTTTTTGTTTTCTCTTTAGATTGTGCCTAACTGTGAAAACTAGGGATGGCAAAATTCCCCGAGACGCGGGGATCCCTGCGGGGACTGTCCCGAATGGGGATCCGATTGTGGGGAATTTTCTCCGCGGGGATGGGGATGGGGGACAAAATTCCCCCGAAGCAGGCACAGGGACCTGAGCGGGGATCCCCGCCCCGTCCCTGCTATTCCCCGAAATTTATGAATTCCTTGAATTATCCTTAATAGTTTATTTCTCATATATGTTTTTTAGTCATTTCTCTCACACACATATATATAGAAACCCAAAACTCCTAATCTTTATTTGCATAACCTCTCTTCAATTCAGAGATCCCTAAGGCTGTCCATACTCCATCCAACCTCTCTGCAGCCACCCCCTCGTCACCCTTCTCACCGCATCATCACACCTCATCGTGCCATCACCCTTACCACGTCGTAATTTCTATTTGCGGCGTTCCTTTTCGTAACTCTGCCGTCGTGTCCATTCTCCTCTCTGTTGTCGCGTCTCCCACCTCGTCCACTGCTTTTTTCTTTGGCTTGTCGTTGTGTCCCCCCATTGCGTTATTTCGAAAGAAGTCACCATCGTGTTATTTAGACTTTTTGTATAAAATCTTGCAGTTTTTGTATAAAATAGATACTTGTAGCTCTATTCATATGGAAATTAATAATTAGTTAGAACAATTATGTAGATGGGGAATGGGGTCCCCACGGGAAATGGGGCTCCGTGGGGAATGGGGATGGGGAGCAATTTTCCCCCACAGCGGGGAATGGGGCGGGGATAGGGAGTAAATCTGAGGGCGGGGATGGGGAGCAGGGAGGCATCCCCCGCCCCCGCCCTGCCCCATTGACATCCCTAGTGAAAACATGTGATTTTGAGCTTAAATTAGTGATTTTAATCCCACTTTTATGCCATTCGATACCATGATATATTTGTTGAGTGATTTTAGGCCCTAGAGGCACAAGCAAGCATGCGTACGCACAAGAAGGAAATCAGCATGCGTGCGTGCGCACAACAACCTGTGCGTACGCACAAGAACCCAAGCAAAGCGAATCCAGAGCATCGCGAAGTGTGCGTGCGCACAACCCTCTGTGCGTACGCACAAGTGGAAATTCGGTGAAGTGTGCAGACGCACACATCTGTGCGCCCGCACAGGTACCAGTGCGTGCCTTCATTAAAAATGCACGTGCACTCGCATTTCGGAGCTCTTTTTGGCCCATTTCTGAAGCCTTGAGGCTGAAATCAAGGGCTATATCAAGGGGCAACATCTAATATGAAGGCATTAGCTTGGAGATCTCACTTGTAGGGTAGAAACACATAGTAGGAGTAGGAGTAGTGTAGTTTTAGGTTTTGCTCTCTTAGGGTTTAATTAGGGTTTTGTAGCATTTTATACTTCAAGTTTGATTTTGGATTATAGCAATTGCATTGTAAGTATTTCTTTAATTTCTCTTTTAATTACATTACTTGTTCTACACTTTATCTTTTTCAATTTCTCTTGTCCATATTTACATAGCTTTGCAATTTTGGATTTCCAATTGTTGAATTTGATGTTTGATGCTTATTTTATGATTGTTGAGTTACCTTGCTTGCTTGTTATCATTTATGGTTCATAGCTTTCATTAATTTACCAATTTTGCCATGTTTTATATTTATGCCCTCTATGTGTGTGATGAAATGCCAAGTTTGATTATAGGGTAATTTCCACCCCTTGGCTTGGAGGGAAATGAAGTTATGGATTACTAAAGCCATAATGTCCAATATTTAGTGATAATTCTTGGGTTGTTAATTGTTCTTGTTCCCACTAACACTAATTTGTTGCTAAGGTAATTAGCAAGCAAGCTAGGATTTGTGGGTTAAGAACACTTATGCTCATTTAACTTACTCTCCGATGTGAGGGTTGACTTAGTGAGATTAATCCATCATAATTATCATAGTTGTGGTTATGGCAAGGAAGGGATTCCATTACTCATCCCAAGTCAAGGTTTCATTTATGTTTTAAACCACTTTTCCATCACTTTATAGTCTTACTCGTTTATATTACATACATAGTTCTTTTGTTCTTTTATTACTTCATTAATTGCAATTTTGTCTTGTTCTTTTATTTCTTGATTGTTTGTTTCCTTGTTGAGAAAACCCCTTTGTTCTTGCAACCAAAATTGTGCACTTGTTGGCATTAGTTCCTTGGGAGAACGACCCGGGAGTCGAAATACTCTCGGTTATATTTTGTATTGAATTGTGACATCTTTAGGATTATAATTTGATTGATGATCAACGGTTGGATTTGGACTATACTTGCAACATCAATCCTATTTTTAGTACGAAAATCCAAACCCATCCTTTTGGTCATTGTCACGTACGCATTGGATCGCTCGCGTACGCATACATGGGAGGCAGTAGCCACCACACGCGACTGAGGGTTCTGTGTACGCAAAAGTCTCATGTCACGCGTACGCGTGGGCTAGGCGTATGCGTGGGCACACGTTTTACCAAAAATTTTACTAAGTCCGAATCCTGCAGAATTGCCTTTTTCAAACCCCAAACTTCCGACGCGCATAACTTTTTCATCTTAAAACATTTTCCATCCATTCTTTGAACGGCATAAACTTCACGGACTCAATTTTCATACAAAACAAGTTTGAAATTATTTGGGAGTTCGGAAGCCAAGTTATGGCTTGCCAAAGTTCAACAAAAAACCAACTTTATACTAAGTTCAAACCTCAATCTTTCATTTAAAAAAAATCAAACACCATACCACTTCTCTTCTAAAAACATAGCACCATAACAAGTCATATCATTTCAATACAACATTACCTCATACCACCAACCCACCACATATATATATATATATATATATATATATATATATATATATGACATCAACTTCCTAAACAATATTCAAACACAAAAGAGCATCATATTCCCGTCATGACCATACTTACCAACACATGGTTAACTTAAATTATCAATCAACATCACAAAGACTAAGCATTCCATTATCAACATAATCTATAAACACCAAAACCTCTATATTTCACCATATTCTAAACTTAAACAATCTTTTAAGTTTCCAAACCAACCTCCAACAAACTGCATTCAATCCTAATTATTCCATTACTCACTATCATAACATCATTATTCATTCAACACTTTAATTCACCAACCATTCTCCACATTCATAACACCCAACAACATATCCAATTATTCACATGCAATCTCAACACACATAGCATTACTAGGCCATTAAACATATATCAAACATACATTTCAACTTATCTTAAGTCGTCTAACCTAAGTTTTCACAAAATCTTACATATTAAATACGAGAAACCTAAACCATACCTTGGCCGATTTCCACGTATTTTCCGAGACAACCCTCTAATGCACCGAACACAGCCCCAAGAGGTCCCGAATCACCAAGGCAACGTCACCCAACCTTCATCAAGTCTCAAGTGTCCACAAATCATGCTCCAATTAACATATATACACCTAACTTCACATTACCACATACATATCCAAATTTAATACGCAACACACAAAATTAGAGAATTAACTAGAGTTCTAGGATTCTCACCTTATCAACAGAAAATTGGGACAAGACTCGACAAGTCCACTAAGTTAATTTGATCCTAAACACCGAAATTTAACAATTTTCAACATTCTTTGCACATGAATTTTGAAACTGAAACTGAGGAAATTGAGAAAAAAATGTGATTTTCTTACCTTACAATGTACTGGACTTTGTAGATCTCGATGCTGCGATCGCGTGACCGCAAACAGTGCGGCGATCGGAGCTCCAGATCAAAAGTTACGTGGATTTGAATGAAATCAAAGGTTTTGGAATTTTCAACATGTTCTTCCCCCTTTTGGCTAGCTGCCCAGCGTGTTTTGCATGCTGAAATGGAAATGAAATGAGCTTCAGCTCATTATATATAATGAGTTGGTTGGGCCCACGGGCTCAGTTCGGACCCGGTTCGACCGATTCAGCCCGTTCAGCCCAATTTTGGGCTAAATTTTTTGAGATTAATGTCAAAATTCTCGTTTTAATTAGCTCTATCCTATTTTAATATAAAATTTATATTTCTAATCTTTTTTATTAAAAATTAATTTATTGACCAATTATTCGCTAATTTTGCGGAGTTTACGCATGAAAATCTCGTAATTAGTTTGTTTTAGATAGTTATATTAATATTTTGTTTCCTAATGTTTTAGATATAATTTTATTTTGATATTATTTATTATAGCATTAATCAATACTTTCTTTTTTAATCTTAAAAAATATTATACTTACAAAACAAGCGTGAATTTTAAATTAATTAATGGTAGCATTCTATATGATTATATTATTAAGAGAAAGATAATATTCTCATTTATTATTAATTATACCTTCCTTAGATTACACAAACTATTTATTTTTAAATTAGAGAATCAAATAATTATATTATTAATTAATATTTTTTTTTCTATTTTTAAAAGCATTATACAATTGTTTTATGAAAGTTAATTATTCACCGAAAGCATCTTCATAAAAAAGTTAACAACTTAGCATATAGCTATGTGTGTGTGTGTTATTTTTTTAATTTGCTTCATTATCAACATACTTAAATAAATTGTAGCCTTTGCTATAGTTTCACTGTGGGCAACTGAACAATTTTAATATTTTAAAACTGTTATAGAAAGATGGAATAATAAAAAAATCTATTATTTTGAAAACTAAAATGCTAACGGATTTCTTTTCAAGATTATCTTGAAACAATTTTTGTGAATTTTAGCTAATTAGCAACTTACCCTACCATGTGAAAACTAAAACAGTAGAAAAGTATATCTATATCCCTATTCTCCCACAAAACCAAGAGAAAATAAAAAATTTAGGGAAGAATCCAATACTGTTGATGCAAAAGGAATTGCTTAAGCATTTACAAGCGGCTCACTGATTTGAAGCAATTCATTTTTGAGACCCGTGAAAACAACAGAATCTATTTCGTGGCTTGAACTTAATTAGAGCTGAAGGTACCAAGTTCTTGTCCTCCAATATTTTAC
Source organism: Arachis hypogaea (assembly GCF_003086295.3). Lineage (NCBI taxonomy): Eukaryota > Viridiplantae > Streptophyta > Magnoliopsida > Fabales > Fabaceae > Arachis > Arachis hypogaea. Next base: position 14,975,770 of record NC_092053.1, on the reverse strand, counting down.
TGTTCTCCCCTGTTTTGGCTAACTGAGGGATTGTCCGCGTCGAATTACTACTGGATGCATTAGCTCAAACTCTAAACCTGGTTGTTTCAATACAGAGCTGACAAACTGCATCATCAACATGAAAATCAAGAACAGTACTGAGTAGCTGTCTGAAACACTAAACTGATAAAAGATGGAGGATATGCAAAGTAACAGTCAAATCCATCCACAATATATATACATCCAACATAAATCATTTTATACAACTAGGGACTTCTATGTAAATTGCAATTATAGTTATCCGACAGTGAATGGTTAGCTCAAGAAATTTCTAACTTTCATGTTTGAATTTTTTTCCTCAAAACAAAGTATCAAATTTGTTGAAGGACAAACCTCATAGAGGGCCATAGTTAGTTCCTATGGAGAAAATACACCTTGAAGTACAATTCTATCTGGAAACTAAATCCTAATAATAGCTTTTGTGTATCTCTTTGTGGCAGCTTTTGCTTATTTTACCTTTAATGACCTGGGAATTAAAAGCTAAGACTCTTTAATCTTTTTTCTCCTTAATTCAGCTTCTCTTCTTACCTCTTCAACTGTAAGTTTATAGAAGGAATCTGGCAGCTTAATTTTTGCTGCAACAGTTTTAGGAACGGCAAAGAAGACTTTCAACTATAAGAGACGATTTTTTTTTAAACAGGACAAAATTTTAGAGATATTTAATCTAAATAATTGGTTTGCCAATAATACTTTAAATGGACCAAAGTACCCAAAGCTAATAGGAAAGAGAATGACAAATAACTTTATCTCTGCAAAATAACAAATAGAGAATAAAACTGAATATATTTGAAGAATCAAGGTTATTTAGATATCTACTAACAACTAACAAGGTATATCCTTGTTTTGATTAAGGCTTCTTTGTCGCTGCCTTTTCTTCGGTAAATGAGGATAAGAATTCGAATGAAGACCAAAATATGACCCTTATCAGGTTGAGACGAAAATAAAAATAGGGCTTCTTCTATTTGAAGATTCCTCAAGTTACTTATATCTTTTCTGGTAGAGTAATTTAAGTGAAATTCTTACAAAGATTATAGCTTGTTGACATCTGCTGCTTCTATTACTAATTTAAACTAACTTATGCCATCTGTAAACCCCATGAAATTAACGAATAATTAATTAATAAATTAAATTTTAATAAAAAAATTAGAAATATAAATTTTAATGAAATAAGATAGAACTAATTAAAATAATAATTTTGACATTAATTTTAAAGAATTTGACCCAAAATTAGGCTAAACGGATCGAGCAGGACCCAAAATGGGCCCAAGGCCCAACCCATCATCCCAATACCCATAAGAAGAGTTCATCTTCTTCCCCCCATTCAGCCAAAAATGCTGAAGCAACACACAATGGAAGGGAAGGAAGGTTTCAAACCCTTGTCTTTCATTTAATCCTCCATAACTTCTCGCTCTGAGCTCCGATCGCCGCACTGTTTGCGGTCACGCGTCCGCGGCGTCGAGCCCTACAAAGCCCGGTACTTAAATTGGTATGGAACTTCCATTTTCATTTTCATCCTCTCTTTTCTCTAAATTTTAGAAAATTGTATAGAGTAGTGTTGAGATTTTGGTTCTTTGATGTTATAGGGTCTGATTAGCTTGAGAAAAACATTCACTCTTGCTTATATGGCACTTGGGTAAGGTGAAAATTTTAGAACCCTAGCTGATTCCTTAATTGAGTATGTTAGGTATTGAATTTTGGGTATGTATATGTGATAAATGTGTTAGGTGTGTATATATATGTGATATGAAATAATTGGAAGTGACAGGAGCTTGATTGGAAGCTTGGTTTGGATTTTGGTAGTGGAATTTTAGAGTTGAGGGATTGCAATTCTGCCTAAGTAGGTTGCCTTGGGTTATTCGTGGAAATTGGCCAAGGTATGATTTTGGTTTCTCATATTTAATATATAATGTCTTGTGAAAACTTAGGCTAGGTGACCATAGGATAAGAATGAATGCATGAGTATGTAAATTATTTAGTGCTTTAATGATATATGTTGAACAAGGTTAAGTTTTGGCTTCTTGTTGATATTGGTGATAGAATGCTAAGTGATGAATTGATGATGTTTGACAAGATATGAGGATGAATATAAACTTGTGATGGATTGTTGATGAATCTTGTTGATTAAGGTAATGAATTTAGGTATAAGATTGTATATATAGAGGTATAATTGATTGAGATAGGATGTGGAGATTTTGACATTTTAAATGGTGTGTTGGTGTGCTGAATATATGTATAGGAGGTTGGATTTGAGTTTGGTTTTTAATGAAAATTGAGGTTTGAGGTTTTTGTGTAAAATGGATTTTTAGCCAAACTTTGGTGAAAATTAGGTCTGTGAAGTTTACGCAATTTAAAGAACGAATGAAAAATATTTTAAAGCGAAAAAGTTATGCACGTCGGAAGTTCGGTATGTAAAACTGAATTTCTGCAGACTTAGCAATTTCTGATCAAACTGCAGTGTATGCGTACGCATACCCCTCATTCACGAAGGGTCGTTTCTATCCAACGTACATGCGTATGCGGACAAGGGTATGCGTAAGCGAGATGGGCTAAATTGCACTCCCACGCATACGCGTGACCCCCTACGTTTCAAAAAAAATGCATTCCCACGCGTACGCGTGACCCTTGTTTTCAGCAAACAGGATTTTAGTGTTTTAAACATGACTTTAAACCTCTAAACCTCTATTTTCATTCCTGATCTTAGTAATAGGCCTAGTAATGGGATGAAGCTAGAAAATGGTGATAATATGGGGGTGAAATAAGACTTTTAAATGATGAATTATGTACAAAAAATGCAAAGACATGAGATGTATGTGTGAGACCATACTATAATGAATGAATGTAAAGGAATAATGATGATAAATTTTGAGAATAGGTGGACATAACAATGATATTAATGTGTTTTGTGAAATGTGGGGAAGGCGGTAGGGCGCAAATCCCTCGATTCACTCCCCCGCATTTATTGTGATTATGTTTTGTGGGATGTGAGGAAGGTGGTAGGTAGGGGTGGCAAACGGGCCTAAACCTGCCGGGCCACCCCGCGTAACCCGCCAAAAAAGGCGGGGCGGGCTGGAAAATTGGGACCGCCAAATAGCAAAAGCCCGCCTAACCCGCACCGCTTAAACTGCGGGCTTTGGCGGGGCGGGGCGGGCTTCCCCGCCGGGCTTAGTGTTTTTTAGTGAGGGGGTATTTTTATAATTTTTTGGACAAAACCTAACTTCCCCCAACCTAACTTACAAGAGTATGAAGATAAAAATTAAGTGGTTTGGATTATGTTTATGTTACTTTGGAGACAATATTTATAATTATGTTTTAAATTATGTTTATTTTGCTTTGGAGAGAATATTTATACTTATGTTTTGGATGAAAACTTGGTTTATAATTATGTTTATTAGATATTTAAAATTACAAAGATTTTATTGTTTATGAATATAAAAAAAATAATTTTTTATGCTTTTAGAAATTATAATAGTTAAAAGTAAAAAATAAAAGAGATTTTTTTATATCTTTATATATATATTATTTAATAGTTAAAAAAAAAGAGAATATTTGGCGGGCTTAACCCGCCGGCCCGCCAGCCCGCCGTTAGGCGGGGCGGGCTGGGATTTTGGGACCGCCTCACTAGGCGGGGCGGGGCAGGCCAGTCCGCCAAAGGGCGGGCTTCTGGCGGGGTGGGGCGGGGCGGGGCGGGCTTCCCCGCTTGCCACCCCTAGTGGTAGGGCACTAATCCCTCGAAGTATTCCCTCACATTCTTCCTCTCTCTGTCTGCAAGGTGGTAGGGCACTAATTCCCTGACCGGTATGGCACGACTTCACTAGGGGAAGGTGGTAGGGCACTAATCCCCGATTTATTTTCCCCTAGTGTATGCCTCCAGGAGAAGGTGGTAGGGAACTAATCCCCCGATTTTATGCCTCTTGGAGATGCGCAGTCGAGAGACGGTATCCAGGTTAGCTACCGGGTGTGCCAGGTTCTGGCAGATAACCGACACATGAGCTCACGGCCAGTAAGATAGACATTCATCATATGTATTTGTATGATTATGTTTGATTGTGCATTAATTGGGCTTGCCTAAGTGATTATTATGCGTACTTGCTATTACTACTTGTTGTATCTGTATTCTACATGTACTTGCTTTGCCTGTTTGTTTGTCTGTCTTTGCAATTTCATCGGAGATAGAGGTATGGAGGAAAGATGGAAAGATTTAGTGTTCAAGATAAGTTTTAGGTAGGTGTAGGAATCCTTAGAAGACCACCCATTTGTGGTTTTTATTTAGTCCTTTAAGTTTCATAATCTAAGTGTCGGCATTTTTGGATTGCCTCTGACATTTCCAAGACCTTATATCTTATATATGTGACACCTTTACCATGCTGAGAACTCCCGGTTCTCATCCCATACGATATTGTTATTTTTCAGATGCAGGTCGAGAGGCACCTCGCTAGGCGTCTGGAGTTCTGCAGCGAAGTGGCCATTTTGGGACTTTACTTTTGATCTTTTGTTATATATATATGTAAATATTCTCCGACCAGCCTTAGCTTCACAGGCTGACTTAGAAGCTTATTATTTTGTACTCTTGACCCTCTATTCTTACGTTCTATATATATATATATATATATATATATATATATATATATATATATATATATATATATATGCTTATTATCTCTAGCTTTCTTCGTACGCAAGTAATCCTTAATCTTGAGTGTTGCGCTTTTGATTTCACAATTTTGTTTTACCTATTCTTCAAGGCTCCTAATATACTACCTTCTTTCGCCTATTATATGTATTACATTTTATTTTAGAGGTCATAATACCACACCACTTCTGTTTTACGACTTAAGCGTAAAGCTCTGTGTGGTAGGGTGTTACACCATCTATCAGTAATTACCAAATGCAGAAGAATGACTAAGTTTTTCAATTAACCCACAGTGTCATGATTCCAAACCTAAATACTTAATTAGTAATTACTGATTCACACATGACCTAACTATGATTTCAAAATACAGAGAAGCTTCCTACAATACTGACTATTAAAGTATTACCTGTCTGTTGATAGGCTTGGATTCAGGCTTTGCATCTATGTTGTCAGCAGAAGCTGCAGCCAAATTCTCACTCTTTGGAGATACTTGCAGCACCGGCTGTGATTCCAGCAACAGTGTTGCTTTCTTGATCAATCTTATCTGCTCCTCTAAAAGAAGCTCCATGATGGTCCAAGTCTCATCATTCTCATCCTTAAGTTCAAAGCCAAGAAAGCAAATCAACTCAGTTCCACTGGTAATATCGACAACAGCCTTCTTAATTTTAGGATTGCCCAATCTGATCTTCCTAAACTTGGCATTCTCAGGCTCTCTAATAACATTCTTCAACAGCTTCAAAATAATGTCGATGGATCCCTCAAAAGGCTTCCCTGAGACGTAAGTGCTAACACAAACCTCCAATTTAGCATTGGAGTCATCTTCAATGTCTGCCAATTGAGACACATCACCATGCTCACCGTTGTTACTCAAACAAGCACTACAAAAAAAAGAGCTATTTTAACATGATTTTTTTTTAACAGCCATAGTTAAGTGTAAAAATTAATATATATTTTTTACAAATATCACAAATGTCAAATTTTCTATGTTTTTTTATTTATAATTTGATTGTAGAAAATTATTCCTCAATTTTGACACTCATTTATTTTTAACATACTCCATTATTTCTTTTTTTTAGTTGAGCTCCATCAATTTTGACATCACACTGCTCTCAGTTTGGGATCATACTACTCATTCTTCATCTTCAAAATCTCAATTTATTCTCCAGTTTCAAGATCTCATCTCATTCTTTGTTAAAAACTTTTTGTTGAGAATTTTTTATGATCAATAAGTGTCAAAATAAATAGTATATTTGATGGTTAATAAGTATCACAAAAAATATATTCTCAAATTTTTCTAATAAAATTATTTTTGATGGCCAATATTTATCAAAATAAGATTTAAACTTTTTTTACAATTACTTATATGTTAAAAATACTATTTTTGACAAAACTTTTATTAACATATTTTCATAGTTAAAATAGTGTCAAAATTTATTTTTTGATAAATTTTAATTTTTTTGACACATAATAATCCTTAAAAGTAGTCTATATTATTGTAGTGAAGTATCCACATGCTCAAAAACCTCATATTCTGATCTAAAAGATTTGCCACAAACATGATACTCATATATATTAAGTGAATACCCGTTTTGACGTTTCTTGGATGATGTGAACAATGAATTAAATGGGTTGAACCCAGAAGTTGGAGATTTGCGATCCCTCTCACTGGAAGAGGCGGTGGCTTTGTGGGCGAAGGTGTGGGATTAGTGAGAGATTGGGCTTGGGTTTGGGCTAGGGTTAGGGCTAGAGCAAGGGATTAGGGTTAGGATATTCTTTTTTCGGAATAAACGGTCAAATTGATCCCTGAAAGATCACTCATTTTTCAACTTGGTCTTCGAAAGATTTTTTTAATCAAATTTGTTCTTTAAAGATTTTAAATTAGTCCTTTTACCACTTTCTTTGTTAATGATGTCAAAATTTATTAATATGGTGCGTTAAGTGACACCACAACACAATCCTAGGAGTCTCAATTGACTATTAACATAATAAAATTATAAAATTAGATCAAATCAAAACCTAATTGAGCTTAAGGGAGAACTTGAGATATTGAAAAAAAATTTTAAAGGACGAATTTGATTAAAAAAATCTTTCGAGAACCAATTTAGAGAATGAGTGATCTTTTAAGGACTAATTTGACCATTTACTCTTTTTTCTAGGGACCTAATTGTATTTTTTAATTTTTAGAGATTTAAATATCCGCTAAACAAAAAGTCAAGGATATATTTATCTTTTTTTTTTCAAAAAATTTAAGTATAATTCGGTTCAGATTATGTAAATCGATCGGATCGAATCGAGTCTGATAATTATAATGTGGACAATTAAGTTTATTATTGTTGCTATAATAAACCAATTTTATTTTAATTTATAAAAAAATAAATTATTAACCAATTTAATAAAGACATCCAATAATAACGTCACATACGTAAACGTCTTAAAAAAAAATATTTTTAGTGTCTTTATCAAAGTGATCTCCTTCACACAATAGGTTAAGAGAACATGAGGTCATAAGTCCTCTAACTAACTCAAACTGAAAGCTATAAAGAAAGATAAGCTAACATTCTTGAATAACCACTAATATATCAAGATTCTATTACTTCAGCTTCAATATGATTCTCTACAACCCCTTCAAACTTAGGGTGTTGCACCAACCGGAATTTACTTTGAAACTCTTCAAAGGGAGCTACAGATAGTGATTTGATAAGTACATCTACAACTTGAAAATCAATTGAAATGTGTATCACATGAAGTTGATATTTAGCAATTCTGTTTTGTACAAATTTGAGTGTAGATCTATTTCAAAATATTTACTCCGACTGTGTAGGACAAAATTGATTGACAACATTATAACACTCAAGTTGTCACAGAAAATCGTCAGAACAATAGGTTGAGGAATTCTAATTTCATAAAGAAGTTTGAGTACCCATAGAATTTTTGCTTCAGCATCGGCTAAGCCTATGAATTCTACTTCAATAGATGATCTCCTGACTACAATTTGCTTCCTGTTGTTCCAAAGAGCTGGATTATTTTCCAAAAAAATATAGTAGTCACTCATGGAGCGACAATTCTCAATGTCACTAGTCCAGTCTACTTCTATAAACACAAAGACATGAAAATCAAGACTTTTAGTGTAGGATAATAATCCAAAGTGATATGTCTCTGATAAGTAGTGAAAAATCTTTTTTAGGACCTTCCAATGATGTTGTTTTGAATATTTTAAAAATTGGCTGACTTTGTTGATTAAGAATGCTATCTCAGGATGTGTGAGAGTTACAAATTGTAACCCCCAACTAAGGACCTATACACTATTGAGCTCAAAATTCTCAGTGCCTTGAGACCCAAATTTGAGTGGGGATAATATTAGTTGAGACATGCTTCAATTGACTTATTCCTACACACAGTATTTGGTTCAAGGAAATGTTGCCGGGGGGGGGGGGGATAAAATTTTTCTCCATTTGAATTACCAAAGAAAATTAAGAGGAAATGAAAAAAGTGGAGTGAGGTATAGCCAAAATTTTTCTCTTCCCCATGAAATGAAAACAGATGAAGAAGGAACAATTAATGATACAATTAGATATTTGTCCTTTTTTTTAACAGAGAAATAAAAAATTTTCATTTTACTTTCTTTTAAATCTGAAAATGAATCTCTTGTCTTCTTTCCATTTTTACTGTCATCAGGCCCACCGAAGTTTCATCCTCGTTGTCCACAATGCCACCGCGGCATCATCCTCGTCGTCACAAGTCTATCGCAACTACATCTCTTTCTCCTCAAGACGAAGGTGAGTTTTTTTCATCGTTCTCGTCATTTCTCCTAAATTAAGTAATTTCTTTAAATTGATAATTTGCTTCTTCAACTGAAGTTGTACAAATTTTCTATCCATTTTTTTTTTATGTAATTATGGATTCTTTTTGAATTTGAGTTGGTTTAGATGGACCATGGTAAGAAGTAATAATACAAGTCTGTTTTTGTTTTTTTGGAATGCAACTTTTGCGTTTTCTTTTAATTGATTCATTATTTTTTACGTGTGTGAGAGAGGTCTGTGTTAAGTTGACGTGTGTGAGAGAGGTGTGTTAAGTTTAATTCATACTGCAACTGCTTTGGGTGTAAAAAATGAATTCTCCCCAATGATATGAAATATGGTAAATTGGTAACGATTGTGTACAATGCTGTAGTAGTTATTCCAGATAAATTTAGTACTAGTTATTATAATGATATAGCATTTCAAACTGTGAACTGTGATCAACTAGTAATTTATGGTCTTACTTCTATCAAATATGAAATGAAAATTCCATCATAGTAATAATAGCTATTATTTGATTATTTTCTCCTTTTGCTTTCTCTCACTTAGTTACTTTTGGCTGGACATTTGATTTTATGTAGAAATATGCTGTGATCATGCTATTAAGTCCAGAAAGCTTTTTTTAGATACTGTCGATTATATATAAAAGATTCATATATTAAAGAGAGTCAATTATACGGAGTTAACTATAATGAAAGAATTGTTATGATTTTCTTTTATTTTGTAAAGACGATTTAGTGAAATTTTTCTTTAAATATAATTAAGGAGATTAATGATGTAACTTATGAAAAATTTTTATTATTCTTTTAAAATATAATAATACATTTTTTTATTTATGACATGTAAAAGATAATAAAAAATAATAAATTTTAAAAAATATTATTGTTAACGAAGATAATATATTAAAATTTTAAAATATAATTAAAATCAATTTTTTTATTAGAAAAATAATTTAAATATATTAGTATATTATAATTTATATATAATATAAGTAAGGGTATTAATGTAATTTTACTTGGGTATGATTTTTTTTTTTTACTTTTTTTTTCGTTCAAACAAAAGAAAAATTTCCTCCTAGTTTCGTTCCATTTATTTTTTTTTTCATTCAAACAACATAAAAAAAATCAACTTTTTTTTTAATTTTTTTTCTCTTATTTTCTTTTCTCTCATTTTTCATCTTGCATCCAAACAAAGTGTTTAACAAATCTAAAATATATTTTAATTGTGAAATGTGTAAACCACCAAAGGCCAATTGATTGAATTCAAGAACTAGAAAATAATGCAAGCTAAGCCTCCTAAGTCTTTCAAAAACAATTCAGAATGAAATTGATTAATTAGATCATTAACAGCAGGTCAATTATCACCAGTGATAACTATATCCTCAATATAAACGAGTAAATAGATACTATAATTATTAGTAAAATGAATGAAAAGAGAGCTTTCAGCTTTTCTGTTAGAAAAACCATACTGAAATAAGTTAAACTAAGAATAGCAGACCAAGGACGAATAACCTGCTTCAACCCGTAAATGGCTAGCTCTATCTGATTTGCACATAAGGCTGGGATCATTGCTTGTAAATCTAGGAGGTTGATTGTTGAATCATGTACACAGATATTCAGTTAATTGGTCATTCAGAAACACATTATTAAAGTTGAATTGGCGAAGAGGCCAAGTCTTATATTTATTATGTCTATTTTAAATGGTACTTCCAAGAGAGATAATAAAATAGGTATGTTTTGAGAAAAATTTTTTAATAGATTTATACATCTATAATTAATAAATAAAAAATAAAAAAAATACCGAATAAATTTTTTTGGCTATATATAATTAACGAAGACCATGGCTATAATTATATTATGCTAACAAATTTAGCTAACACCCTAATAAAAAAATAAATTTTTTGGCGCAATATTTAATGAACTTAAAGTGCATGCATCCCTATTGGATAACAAATTAACAATAAGCCAATAACAAGTGTACATTTGGTTGAGGTAAAAAATGCTTACCCTTGGTAGAAAAATTATTTTAATGAAACATATTTTAAGGTTATTAACTTATCAAAAAATGTTTCACTAATTAAATGAATAGCCAAAATATACATTACAAATATCAAACAACAATAAAGCCCATTTTTGCATAAGCTAACAATGACCAGTATTCCATTGTGGGAAAGCCACCACGACCAGAATAACCATTTGTGGAACGACGGACCCATTTTGGCTCACCTCTATAACGGAACTTTAATGTTTTACATCGTTAAAAATCGAACAACCAACACATTGTATGCACAGTATGTTACACATTCTTTTAGTTAGGTTCAGTTGTTGAACTGGTGGTAATTCTGTTTAATAGATTGTAATTCATAACCGTACAACATATTCTTGTTTAGTTTTTGGTTTTCACTTTCTTCTTGATTTTAATTAATGTTAATATATATTAGAGATAGATATACGTCAAAGTCTCAAATTCAAATCATCTCTTGGTAGATAACAAGAGGAGCACCATCAACATCATCATCAAGATCTACAACAACAAGGAGTATTTCAATGGAAGATATACTTGGTCTTATCAAACTTAGGATTAAAAGGGGCATTAATCTCGCAAAACGCGATACTTTTTCTAGTGACCCTTATGTTGTTGTCAAAATGGAAGAACAGGTCAAAATCTAATTATTTTTTTCTCATTAAATATACATTCTTAAATAATACATTATTATTGCAATGCAATAAATTGATTATTAAATTTGATACATATGCAGAAGTTGAAAACTGCGTTCATACGTAAAAATATTAATCCAGAATGGAATGAAGAATTGACTCTTTATGTTAAGGATGTTGCAACTCCAATAACTGTGGTATGTGTTACATTCAAGAAAGATTTATATATATATATATATATATATGATGAGACTAGTATAATGATGAATGATCCCTGTTTATATATGTTCGGCTTTGCAGCAAGTTTATGACAAAGACACATTCACTGCAGACGATGAAATGGGAGATGCATTTATAGACTTAAGGCCGTATATCGGGTGCTATTATTTGATGGGGTTAGAGAGATTGCCAGATGGATGTATGGTAAAGAAAATTCAACCAAATAAGACTAACTGTCTTGCTGAAGAGAGCACATGCTTTTGGCGCAATGGCTGTATAGTCCAAAATATGATACTAAGATTGAAAAATGTTGAGTGCGGCGAAATAGAGTGTGAGATTGAGTGGCGTGATATTCCTGGTTGTAAAGGTTTATCTGGACTAAGATCTTGAATCAACTCGTTATTATAAAAGATTGTATTGTATATACCAGATAATTATGGTAGGTATACACCAAAATCAATAACTACTAAAATTAATCAGTAGTTTAAAATATATATATAAAAATATAAAATATATATTAAAAATAAATTAAATTATATATATTTATATATAAATATATAATAATTAATTTTAGTAGTTGATTTTGGTGTAGCGTGTGCAAATAGTATTTTAATATGCAATCAAGATGGCAATAGTGATGTTTGTCTATTTGAATAAATGTTAGCGGTCCACTTTTTTATTTGGACAAAAGCATTCTTCACATTTCTTTTTTAATAAAGTTTTTGTTATGTCTATTGAAGAGAATAAAGATCTTTTTATAAATAATTAGATAATTATTTGATAATAAAATATGTTATTTTATTTTTATTAATTTTTTAAATAGATTATACATTTTTTTTTCATTTTATACACAAAGGCTTCCTCATTATAGAATTGACTACAAAAATAATAAGACCGGTGGATTTTGAGAAATTTTTCGATGATGAATTTATAGATCTATAAAGAATAAAAAATACCAAATAACTTTTTGAGAAAATTTTACAGTTGATTTATATGTTTCCACAAGAAGGAAAGAAAATATTAAAGAAGACCTTGAACAAATGTAGTGAATAGTGATAGATTTTTAGGTCCCTCACAAAATAGCGAATTACAATTTTTCAAGAATCCACAAATCCAACATTTCAATCTTCATCAACTTATTTGATGCTTTCATTTTTCTCATTGACCTATAGATTTATCTTAAAATTTTTGTGAGGTTATTTATTTTATTAATAAAAAAATATTATTTTTGGAGTTTTGTGCATGAAAAAAATGAAAAAAAAAGTGTTATAAAAAAAATTTTGGTTGTTTTCTCTTACACAAAGAAATAAGAAGGAATGACTTAATTAATACTATTGTTAATGCAAAAATACTAGTTGTACATCAAATCAGCTACTAAAATTAGTAAATTATATATATAGGTTAACTCATTTTTAGTATATATTTTATATTTTAATGTATATTTTATATAGTAGCTAATTTTAGTGATTATTTTGATATGCACTTAGTATGATTGTTGTTAATGATGTCTAGGCCACTCAATTTGTTAACTATTCATATTAAATTTAATGGTAAGACAAAATTAAACCCCTTCAAAATATTTTGAAATTTAAATAAAATGTTAAAAATAAAATTAAAATTGAATCAAAATGATAAGACCAAAATAATACCTTATTAAAAAAAATTAATCTATTGAATTGAATTTTTTCTTTAATTTTTAGTATTTAAATTGAGCAAAAGATCAATTAAATATTTATTTAAGCATCTCATCCTTAATTTATATTAATTAATTTTTTTTGATTGTACACTGTATCTCTCAATCCAAAATGTGAAGAATTAATCATCGTGAATCTGAATTTTACTTAAGAATTTGTTGTTAGCTAATGTATTATTGTATGCACATCAAGTGCGATTTGAATCAAGATATTTTTTAATTTTTTTTTTTTTTTTTTTGGTATTGAAGATATGTTTTAATTAATTTTGATTGTAGATACATTATAAATATTATAAAAACCCAATGGGGCAACAATGGCAAGCCCAATCGAGGCCAGAGTTATGCGAAATTGGAGTTTGAAAAGAGAGAGGAATCTCCGTGACAAAAAAAGAGAAGAGAAAGAGGAGGAGAAAAAAGTAGAGTGACAATACAGCAGATAGAAATGAGTTTTTGCACTATCCAAATTTATTATGTTCTATTTTATTTTATATAAAATCTATTTTGATATTATTTTTAGGTAGTAAAATCTATACCCTAATCCTAGTTTTAAAAATTTAATGTATAAAATTTATAAAATCATAAATATCATTCAAATATAAATTAAACTAAAACCAAGAGATAAATGAATCACACTGGTAAAGAATTATTTTTTATGGTTATTTATTTTGTTTAGAGGTCTATTACACATACAAGCTTTTTTGACTTACAAATCTTACAAGTTGGCACAAGTCCAACAAAACACACGCGCATTACACTCCCACATTTAAGATTAAATACACGCACGTTATTCAACCACTTCTTGTCTCCAAAGCGCGCTATTCACCATGCATTATGAACGACTCTTCTTCTTCTTCCTCCATGAAAATGAGTTTCTTGCCAAATTTGTTCGATTTCTTTCGTGCGTTCTCTCTTCGCCTTTTCATTCGTTGTTTTACCTGCGTTTATCACTGGTATTCTTGCTTCGTTTTTTTTTTCGATTTTCATGGTTTCTGAAATCAAGCTTTGAAATCGTTTTGAAGATAATGAAATTTCAGAAATACACCCAAACGATTACAGAAATACACCCAAAGGATTACAGAAATACACCCAAACGGTTACAGAAATTTACCCAAACAATTATAGAAATACACCAAAGGATTACAGAAATACACCTAAAAGATTACAAAAATACACCCAAAGGATTTAAGAAATACACCCAAAATTTGTTGAAATACACCTTATGCATAATTTAGAACTCTTCCTCTTTTTCCTCCTCATCTTCTGCTGCTTCTTCTTCTTTATTTTCTTATTTCATATTCTCATAATTCTTTTTAGAGGAAAAAATCAAACAAAGAAGAAAAAAATATATAATATTGCAATATCAAAAGAAGAACGAGGAGAAATACGACGATGAAGATGAAACACTTCAAAAACGATTTCAGAGCTTGATGTCAAAAAACAATGGAACGAAAAAAGAGAACAGAGAGAAAAAGCACGTAAATGAAGAAGGAGAAAGAGAAGGCAAGAAATTCGAAAAAGGAAACGAAATCCTTTCAAAAATTAAAATTCTGTTAGAGGCACGTTTGAGCGTAATATCAATTAGAGGACTTGTAAGACTTGTAGAGCAGAATCACTTGTATGTAGAGATTAATCCTTTTGTTTATAATAGTAATAAAATAGATATTAATATATTTATTAATAATTAAATATTAATTATTTTATATTATATCACTAAAAATTTTAGCAAAAATTATATGATTGCTGAAAAATTAAATAAGACATGTAATAATTTTTATGTTATGATCACTAAAAATATTTTTTGGTTGTAGTGCCAACGAATCTTCAAATTTTGTTTGGAAGATTTAAAAAAATAAAAAAATTATTATTATATATATAAATTAATTATTATATATATTTGTATATAAATATACTATTTTATTTATTGTATTATGGAACAGATGTATCTAACACCTTAATAAAAGAAATTAATTTTTCTTGGCTCAATATTTAATGAACTAAAGTACAAGCGTGCCGATCGGATAACGATAAGCCAATAACAATAAATTTGCATTTGGTTGACTAAAAAAAAATAATGTTACGAACATAATATCTAAATGTATCTTATATAATATAATATCTATCATTTAATATTTTATCATTTTATATATTTAATATTTGTAATTATATTTTTATTTTATTTATTGTACAATTTAAGATAACTTTAAGTTCATTGGACTGATTATCTAAATGAATAATCTTACATAATAAAAAAAATGATAAATTGTTTTGTCTATATTTAACTAATAATAATTTGTATTTATATTTTTAAATATTATATATTTAAAAAATATATAATTTATATTTATATTTATTAAAATTTTATATATATAAATTAATATAATTTATATTTATATTTTTAAAATTTATAAATATAAATTAATAAAATAATAATTTAATATTTATACTGATTTAATAACAAAAATACTAAAAGTTGTGTCTGAAAGTTTCTTTATCTAAACATTATTGACGTAAATAAATGCTTACATACACCTTTATGGACAAGCATACTTCCATACACAATTTTAAAGCATATCATGAAGCCGAAGGATGAAACCATCAACGCAAGAAGATTCAAAATGTGGAGCTAACAAGAGATTCCTAATTTTGCTATGATTTTCTCTTACATGTCTTCCAACTTGATTCTCATCATCCATAACAGTTTTAACAGCTTTGCACACACTTTCTTTGCTAAAGAAGCCATCTTCTTGGCCTTTTTCGACTTCAACCCCAACCCTCAACTTCCTTCCCAGAATTCTTGCATTTATCACATGATCTCCGTACGGCCCTGGCAACAACACAAGCTGGCACTTATTCACAAGTGCCTCCGTCACAGAACCCGCCCCGCAGTGTGTTATGAAGCATCCAACATTAGAGTGCCCCAATATCAATTGTTGCGGCACCCATTCTCCGTGTACAACACTTCTTTCTTTTGTCCTTTCTTTGAATCCTTCTGGTAACACTTCTTCAATGGAATCATATCCCATAGGGGGTTTAATTACCGCAAGGAACGGAAAACCTGTTAGTTCAAGTCCAAGTAACAATTCCTGCACTTGGTTTTTCTCCATAGGGCTTTCAGTTCCAAGTGCACAGTAAATAACTGAACCGGATTTGAATTTACTAAGCCATGATTCCCATTTTTCATCCAAGGCAGTGTTTGGTTGTTCAGGTAAAAGAGGACCCGATAGAATAACGGGTTTTTTGTATTGGGATTTAAGATAATCCACGTAAGGACCTTCAATTTCTCTGCAACCTTTGAACGCAACTGCATCTGATAAAGCCGAACCAGTGCCGAGCCTATCGTAAAAGAGAACGCCGCTTCCGAATTCCAGTTTTCTAAATGCAGCCGATCTTCGAAGTTCGTGAGCACGAAGCTCGATTGAAGAAGCATCAGGGAAATCTGGAGATGGCGGTTTCTTGAGATCTGATTCGGTTCCTTGGCGCAATCTTGCTGGGGATGCAAAGTAAGCTACAGTAGCTGGGTTAACTATCATGTATTGGATACACTTGATGCCATGGTTTCTTGCAATGTTTGGAAGCCAGTGTTGGAAATCAAAGAGAACGATTTGTGGTTTTAGATCCTTGAGGAGAAGCTCTATGTCATTGTGTGTGAGGTCCATGGCGGTGGTCAAGTGTGTGATTGAGGAGGGGGGGACATCTGCAGTGGTTTCAGCTTCATGTGGAAGGCCATGGACGTGAGGAACAGTGATAGGGATGAAGGTGATGAGGTGTGGGTGGAGGTTTAGGTGTTGAAGTTTTGAGATCGTTCTTTTTGGAATGAAGAAAGAGATTGTGTGTCCTCTGTTTGCAAGCTTGTTGGAGAGGTGAAGAAATGGGGTGAGGTGCCCCATGGCAAGCCATGGACACATTGCTATGTGCAGGAAAGAAGCTTCAGCCATGGCAGACGAGAAGTTATGCAATAGGGGCTGCTTGATTATTTGTTTGAGTTTGAAGTCTTACACTCCCTCAGATTTGAGCAAGCGAGCAAAGTCTTACACTCTCTGTATAAAAAAGAAGTATAATAATGGTTTCTAATTTTCACGCGGGACTGATGTTGATTATAAAAAGAATTTTTCAAATTTTTTATCTGGTTTTAAAAAAGAATAATGTGACTTTGTTATATAGTATTACATTAGACACCGAGCCCCTCCCTATTCCTTAATCCTTATCAAGTAGCAACCAATAACGTCCAAATTTGCGGGCTCTTTTCCCACCAAACACTAAACATAAACAAAATACAAAACTCCTGCCCGTTGATTAAAGGGAAATTATTATTATTATTATTATTATTATTATTATTAGAGCAATACTAGTAACTTTTGTGATTGGTAGTTATCAAATAGTTATCAATGATGATCTAATGGTGTGAAATTGGTATGAAATTTTATCAAATGACTCATATTTTTTTGCTGATTACATACTGGCCAAAATTTAATAAAATTACTAACCCCTAAACTTTTCCTTATTATTATGGTCGTGGTTGTCGTTTTCGTTGTTGTTTCTTATTCTTTAAGCAACAAGGTGAAAAAAATAAAAAGGAAAAGTTATTGAATAATAATAATGAAAAATAATTGAAAATTTAATTTATTTTTTTAATTATTTTTTTATTTTTATATAAAATTTATAAAATTTTTTATTTTTAAATATTTTTAAAAAATGATATATATTTACACTTTTATTTAAATATTAAAAATAATTAAAAGAATAAATTAGAATTTCCAATCTTTACTAAAAAAATTGTTATAGAAGTGGCAAAGTCATCAGATTATGGACCCTTAAAAAATTGTTAACAAATCTTCTAACCTCCAAAATAACTCGCCTGTTGAGATAAGATTTGTTACGTGGATGCCCATTTATGAAGGGCGGTGTAGTATTCTCAAGGAAGAATGCTTTTAATAAGTATTTGAAAATCTATCCTATGTACATCTATAAATAGAGGTTCAAGCCTCTGAAAGTTACACAACAATAGAATAAAATACCATTCTCCCTTTCTTACAAATAAATCAATTCTCTTTTATACTGCAATCAAATACTCTTCTCCTTATATTTCTACTACAATTCTTTCTCTTCTTTTATTTTATAAGTATTTTAAATTCTATTTTCTATTACTCTTTACATATAATATTAATAGCAATATTAACCATCTTTATTATATTGAGATTGTAACAATAAACAAATGCGATTCTCTCTCTCTTTATTTTTAATACTTCTTTCTATCTTTGTATATATATACACATTACAACATATAATATTATTATATATATATATATATATAAAAATTATTATTGAGCTAATTATTTTAATACTAGAGTCTTCTATATATATATATATATATATATCTTTTATTTTATAACACGTTATCAGCACGAGACTCTGATCAAATTTTTAGGAAGACTCAGGTAACAATTTTTCATTATGTCGAAGCTCTCTCATCTTGAATTCAATGCTCTTGATATATCTGGAAACAATTATTTATCATGGATATTAGATGCTGAAATCCATCTTGATTCAATGGATCTTGGAGATACCATTAAGGCTGAAAATAATACATCCCAGAAGGATAAAGCCAAAGCCATGATTTTTCTTCGTCGTCACCTTGACGAGGGATTGAAAAATGAATATCTCACATTAAAAGATCCTGCAGATCTTTGGAAAGACCTTGAAGAAAGGTACAATCATCAGAAAATGGTGATACTTCCTCAAGCCCGGTATGAATGGACGCATTTGCGTTTACAAGATTTTAAATCTATAAATGAATATAATTCTGCAATGTTTCGAATCACCTCACGAATGAAATTGTGTGGGGAAAAAAATAACTGATCATGATATGTTGGAGAAAACTTTCTCTACCTTCCATGCCTCGAATGTGCTCCTGCAGCAGCAGTATCGAGAGAAAGGGTTTAAAAAATATTATGAGTTAATTTCTTGCCTTCTTGTTGCCAAACGCAACAATGAGTTGTTATTAAAAAATCATGAAGCGCGCCCAGCTGGTGCCGCCCCATTTCCTGAAGTAAATGCGGCAAATCATTACCCCAGAAGAGGTAAATGGCAAGCTTTTAATAACAAGAAAAATTATGGAAGGAAAAAGAATTATGTTCAAAAGAGAGGATCTCACCAGAAGTGGGACAAAGAAAGGAATATCGGGCAGAATAAATCAACCGAGGAGAAGTGTTTCCACTGTGGTGGAAAGGGCCATTGGTCACGTACCTGTCGTACCCCAAGGCACCTAGTCGATCTTTACCAGGCATCTTTGAAAAAGAACGACAAAGGAAAGGAAACAAATTTTGTTTCAAATGATGCTGAGAACTCCACCACTCATTATGATGTATCTGATTTTTTTGAGGACCCTGAAGGAAATATTGGTCATTTGATCAATGATGGAATAGTTTAATATGTGGGATTGTGAAGTATATATGTAAATAAATAATGTAAAAAACTTATTGTTAAGTTTTATTTTCTATGTATTTAAGTTTCAAATGTGATGTACATAAATAATGAAATATTAATAAATTTTGAAATTATTAAATGTGTCAAATTTTAAAATAAAATTTTAGTATATGACATTATTTTATGTACAGTATTTCTTAGAAAAATAATTCTGATCAAGTATTCAATTTAACTGTGCATACTACTCATTTTATTATTATTTGTTTTTGAAGAATGGCAAGGATATGTAATGAAGATGTATGCCTTACGGATAGTGCAAGTTCACACACTATTCTCAAAAGTGATATATATTTTACCCATCTTGTGCCAAAAGAGGAATATGTTAACACTATTATTGGCTCAGGCAATGTGATAGAAGGCTCCGGAAGAGCTATAATTTTGTTTCCTGGAGGAACAAAATTTATAATAAATAATGCACTGTTATCTACCAAGTCTCGAAGAAACTTGTTGAGCTTTAAAGATATTCGCCGAAATGGATATCATATTGAGACTATGAATGAGGGAGATCATGAGTATTTATATATCACAACTCATGATTCAAATAAGAAAGTTATATTAGAAAAATTACCCTCACTTTCATCTGGGTTGTATTATACCAAGATTAGTGCAATTGAATCACATGCCATTGTAAACCAGAAGTTTACTAACTCAAATGAGTTCATAACTTGGCACGACCGATTGGGTCATCCGGGAACAACCATGATGAGAAGAATTATTGAAAACTCTCATGGGCATTCACTAAAGGACCAGAAGATTCTTAAAACTAGTGAATTTTGTTGTGCTGCATGTTCTCAAGGGAAGTTAATTTTAAGGCCATCACCAGTAAAGATTGGATTTGAGTCCCATGAATTCCTAGAGAGGATTCAATGTGATATATGTGGACCTATTCATCCACCATGTGGATCTTTTAGATATTTTATGGTCCTGATAGACGCATCTTCGAGATGGTCACATGTGTGCTTATTATCTTCTCGCAACCTGGCGTTTGCGAGATTACTGGCTCAAATTATTCGATTAAAAGCACAATTTCCAGAAAATCCAATCAAAGCAATTCGTCTTGATAATGCTGGTGAATTTACTTCCCAAGCTTTTGATGCTTATTGTATGGCTAATGGAATAAGTGTTGAACATCCAGTGGCTTATGTTCACACACAAAATGGGTTAGCAGAATCACTTATTAAACGCCTCCAATTGATTGCTAGACCTTTGCTTATGAGAACAAATCTCCCAACCTCGGTTTGGGGGCATGCTATTTTACATGCCGCAGCACTTATTCGTTTGAGGCCAACGAGTTACCATCGGTTCTCTCCTATGCAATTAGCTTTTGGCCAGCAGCCCAATGTCTCCCATTTAAGAATATTTGGGTGTGCGATATATGTTCCCATTGCACCACCTAATCGCACCAAAATGGGACCCCAAAGAAAATTGGGGATATATATTGGATATGATTCTCCCTCTATAGTGAGGTATCTTGAGATACAAACTGGTGATGTGTTTAAAGCCCGGTTTGCGGATTGTCATTTTGATGAATCAAAATTTCCAACATTAGGGGGAGAGAATAAGCTTCCTGAAAAGGAACTTAATTGGAATGCATCATCGTTGATGCATTTAGATCCTCGATCATGGCAATGTGAACTAGAAGTTCAAAAGATTATACATTTGCAAAGAATAGCAAATGAATTGCCTGATGCATTTTCCGATACAAAGAGGATAACCAAATCTTACATACCAGCGGAAAATGCCTCAATTCGAATTGACGTCCCAGTAGGACAAGTAGCCACTGAAGCAAATTCACGCCAGAAGCGTGGCAGGGCGGAAAATGCCCCAATTCGAATTGATGTCCCAGTAGGACAAATAGCCACGGAAGCAAATACACGCCAGAAGCGTGGCAGGCCTGTCGGTTCCAAAGATAAAAATCCTCGAAAGAGAAAAGAGGTAAATACGATTCCTGTTGAAAAAGACATAGTAAAGACACCGGCAGTTGTCCAAAATTCTGATATAACGCCAGAAGACGTCCAGGTACCTGAAAATTGTGAAAATGACGAGATTTCGATAAATTATGTCTTTACAGGAGAGAAATGGGACCGAAATAAGACAATTGTCAATGAAATATTTGCATATAATGTGGCATTAAATATCATGCATGAAAGTAAGGATCTTGAGCCAAGATCAGTCGAAGAATGTCGACAAAGAAATGATTGGCCAAAATGGGAAGCAGCCATGAAGGCTGAATTAGACTCACTTACAAAACGTGAAGTCTTTGGACCTGTAGTCCGTACACCAGAAGATGTAAAACCTGTTGGATACAAATGGGTATTTGTGAGAAAACGAAATGAGAAAAATGAAGTTGTGCGCTATAAAGCCCGACTTGTGGCACAAGGTTTTTCACAAAGGCCCGGTATAGATTATGAAGAAACGTATTCCCCTGTAGTGGATGCGATAACATTGCGTTATTTGGTCAGTTTATCTGCATATCATAAACTGCATATGCATTTAATGGATGTGGTAACAGCCTATTTGTACGGCTCATTAGATCGGGATATCTATATGAAAGTCCCTGAAGGACTAAAGATATCTAAACCATCCAGTGAATATTCGCAAGGGTTATACTCATTCAAATTGCAAAGATCTTTATATGGTCTAAAGCAATCTGGACGAATGTGGTATAATCGTCTTACTGAGTATCTGGCCAAAAACGGTTTCAAGAATGATGATATCTGCCCATGTGTTTTCATAAAGAAAACTACATCTGGGTTCATTATAATTGCTGTGTACGTAGATGATTTAAATATCATTGGGACTCCTGAAGAGATTCCAACAATTATAAAAACTCTAAAAGAAGAGTTCGAGATGAAAGATCTTGGAAAGACTAAGTTTTGTCTCGGCCTGCAGATCGAGCATATAAAAGGTGGGATCTTTATTCATCAAACAACATACACAGAAAGAATCTTGAAAAGATTTTATATGGACAAGTCACATCCATTAAGTACACCAATGATCGTAAGATCTTTGGATGTGAAAAAGGATCAATTCCGTCCTAAAGAAGAAAATGAAGATATCCCTGGTCCTGAAGTACCATATCTTAGTGCCATTGGAGCGCTAATGTATCTTGCTAATAATACGCGACCTGACATATCATTCACGGTGAATTTACTAGCAAGGTATAGTTCCTCTCCAACCAGAAGACATTGGAGTGGAATCAAACAAATTTTTCGATATCTTCATGGAACGGTTGATATGGGATTGTTTTATCCCTATGGATCCAAGTCACAACTAGTTGGCTATGTAGATGCCGGATACTTGTCTGACCCACATAAAGGGAGATCTCAAACAGGATACCTGTTCACATATGGTGGTACAGCTATATCTTGGAGGTCCACGAAACAGACGATTGCTGCAACATCCTCTAATCATGCTGAAATACTGGCGATTCATGAAGCTAGTCGCGAGTGTTTTTGGCTGAGGAGTCCGATTCAATATATTCTATCATCATGTGGACTGATTGATCATAAGATAGCTCCAACTGTCCTGTTTGAAGATAATGCAGCATGCATTGCTCAACTTAAGGGTGGATACATCAAAGGTGATAGAACAAAGCATATTTCTCCCAAATTCTTCTTCACTCATGACCTTCAAAATCAAGGGACAATTGATGTCCAACAGATCCGTTCAAGTGACAATCTGGCAGATTTATTTACAAAGTCACTCCCAAAATCCTCCTTTGAAAGATTGGTACATAAGATTGGGATGCGCCGATTTCGAGACATTAAATGATGTCGGCAAGAGTGGGAGACTGTACTCTTTTTCCCTTGGTCAAGTTTTTTTTCCATTGGGTTTTTCTTGACAAGGTTTTTAATGAGGCAGTCCCCATCACAAAAGGATATTGTACTCTTTTTCCTTCACTAAGGTTTTTCCCACAGGATTTTCCTTTAGTAAGGTTTTAATGAGGCATATCCCTAAATGAGCATCTAAGGGGGAGTGTTGAGATAAGATTTGTTACGTGGATGCCCATTTATGAAGAGCGGTGTAGTATTCTCAAAGAAGAATGCTTTTAATAAGCATTTGAAAATCTATCCTATGTACATCTATAAATAGAGGTTCAAGCCTCTGAAAGTTACACAACAACAGAACAAAATACCATTCTCCCTTTCTTACAAATAAATCAATCCTCTTTTATGCTTATATTTCTACTACAATTCTTTCTCTTCTTTTATTTTATAAGTATTTTAAATTCTATTTTCTATTACTCTTTACATATAATATTAATAGCAATATTAACCATCTTTATTATATTGAGATTGTAACAATAAACAAATGTGATTCTCTCTCTCTTTATTTTTAATACTTCTTTCTATCTTTGTATATATATACACATTACAACATATAATATTATTATATATATATAAATTATTATTGAGCTAATTATTTTAATACTAGAGTCTTCTATTTATACATCTTTATATATATATATATATATATATATATATATATATATATATATATATATATATATATCTTTTATTTTACAACATCGCCTCTTTTTTTTCTCCTCAGTATTATTGCGCACTAGATTTGATGGTCCCAAAATGTTTGGACCATTAAATAATCTCATAATAAAATATATTTTTTAAATTTTTTAATAATTATTAAATAATTCGTTTCTAATTTTAATTACAAATTAATTTTATATATTTTTTTAATTATAAAAATATTTTTTATTTCATAAATTATTATTTTTTTCATTCATTTATTATGTTTATTAATAATAAAAAAAACAATAATGAATTAGATCTTCCATTGATTCTAATAACTTTTTGGCAATTCCAATTGATTAAAAGTTTATCTTTGATCCATTACATCCATTGAGGATTTTGAAAGCGTGTTTCTTAGAAAATCAATCGATTAGATTAACAAAACAATCGATTGAATTTTAGGTTTTCCATGACTCAATCGATTTATAAACCATTAGTCACGGCGTGATTCAAAATTTATAAAAATGATATGAAAATTGAGAACGACGCGATTCAAAATTCAATTGATTGGATTATCCTACCAATCGATTGAATGTAGAAAAAAACTTATTTACGTCACATTTCAATCGATTGAATGATCATACCAATCGATTGAATTGGAATATACCATTAGTCACGAACAAAATTCAATCGATTGTATTATCATACCAATCGATTAAACCTTCATATATTATTTTAATAGCGGCTTTCAATCGATTGGGTAATATAAACAATTGATTGAATTATAAAAAACCCACATTCTAGTCATTGTTCAATGATTGGGTAATATGACCAATCGATTGACTTTTGTGAAAACCATATTGCCTTGCAACTTTCAATCGATTGTTTTGTAGTAACCTGAAGTCCAATCGATTGAGTTATAGGAAATCTGAAATTCAATCGATTGTTTTGTTAATCCAATCGATTGATTTCCTAAGAAACACGATTTCAAAATCCTCAACGGATGTAATGGATCAAAGATAAACTTTTAATCGATAGGGATTTTCAAAAAGTTATTACAATCAATGGAAGATCTAATTCGTTATTGTTTTTGTTTTTTATTATTAATAAACATAATAGATGAATGATAAAATAATAATGTATAAAATAAAAAATAATTTTTATAATTAAATAAAATATATGGGATTAATTTGTAATTAAAATTAGAAACGAATTATTTAATAGTTATTAAAAAACTTAAAAAATATATTTTATTATAAGACCATTTAATGGTTCAAACGTTTTGGAACTATCGAATCTTTTGCCGTATTATTGTAAGCATAAATGCAAAACTTCTAAATGATATTAAAAATAACTTCTTTTCTAAAAGCAAGGTTATACCTACTTTTACATTTTTATTTGTCTATACGTATAAATAAGAGAAAGTTTAGCACAACACTTTTATTAAAATTTAATTCGTATTTAATTAAAAAATAATTTTATATTATTAAATATAATTTTATATTATTAAAATATTAATAATAATTAATTAACTACAAATTATAAAATTTGTTAATTTTTTCATACTCTTTTATAAATAAATTATTAAATGAATAGGTGTCTGTTCTGATGATTTATTTAGACAATTTATCAAAATAAATAAAATGACTTCTAATATTATTAGAATACACATTTTATAAAATGAATACCAAAATATATATTTTTTTATAAACTATATAAATCGTGACATGAGACCTACGGTTTACAAATGAATGTAAATCGCTACAGAAGTCTCGCAATTTACGTTGGAAGCCAAAATAAATATAATCCGTGGTAGAGGTGCGGTGGTTTGTGTATGAGTTGAGAATGTGCATAAATCGCGACCCTTTTCGCTTCTACATCTCTGTCTTTTTGCTCTGCATTACCATACACTACTGTACCACTTGCATTAGTCCCACTGCATTGCTTCATTTTCCTATCATGCTCCCCAATTCTCTCCGCTTTCTCTTTTTATATATATATATATATTTTTTTTTAGCGATCCTTTCAATTATTTTGTTTCAATTTTATCAAAAGATCAATTTTTTTGGGGTCTGAAATGTTGTATTTATTTATTTATTTTTTCATTTTTTTAGACTATGTCTTCTCTAACTATTGGCTCATTTCATTAGCTAAGTTCTCTGCCACTTGATCAAGTGAATCTCAATGATGCTCCTGATTCTTCTTTCAAGTTTAAGAATAATTTATTTTTATATAATATTAAATATGAAATAAATTACAATCTTAAAATAATTAATTGCATTTATATAGATCAACTATTAAAAAATAAGACTAGTAAGTTAATCTATTATTTACCATAACTCTTTTAATTCAGGTAGTAAGTATTTAGTACTAAATAAAAAAATTTAACAAATATACTTGTTCAATCCTAAATTTTAGAACTAAATTAACTATAAATTCAACAAATGTATTTCATGTTTTATATTATATAAAAATAAATTGTTAACATAATAAAAAATTATCTAAATTTCAATATGATCATTCCTTATCCATCCTAATATTATAATGGAAGTCATTTTGTCTGCGACAGCAAAAAAAATGGCCGCTGCTCTATTTTTTAGGCGTCCCATTTTGTAGGTGTCACTGGACAAATATAAAAAATGATTTCAATCTCAAATTAGCAGGGACTATGACTAAAATGATGTGCAATTTCATTTCGCATTTAAAGAAATAATCATTTTATCTTATTTATTTATATAAAAAAGCAAAAATCACACCTTAAACGTCGAGCGTCAGGACTTTCCTTTGATGAGATGTCAGACATGTATGAAGCACTGAAGTTGGTGAAAGCTATGCTAAAGTTAAAGATTTAAGTTGAAAAAACATTCAATTGGGAGGCAAAAAAATACATACACCATAAGAATGTAGCAGTTTACGTTTATTTAAAAACCGTGGATCTTCTGTCGTGATTTACATAGTTTATAAATAAAATACATTTTAATATCTATTTTGTAAAATATATATTCTAAAAATATTAAGAGCCATTTTATTTATTTTGATAAATAATCTTATGTTAGCCACTGCATCTAGTGAGAGCGTGAGTCAGACATTGTTGTTGTTATTGTATGATTTCTTATTTTAAAAATAATGCTTTTGTCATAAGTGCTGTACGTGCTTATTATACTAAACTTAGTTATTTACTTATTTTATAAATTCTCTTTTGGTCAGTAATTACTCTCTTTTTTCCTGTCATTGGTCAGGTTTTTTTTTTTTTTTAAGAAATACCTTCTTTTTTCGACAATAAGCCCAGACAATAAGCCACAACAATGCAACACGGTAGTACAATAACAATATTTAAAGAAAAAAATCAATTTAAATTTGTATAGTAGTTAATTTACTAGTCTATTTAAATAAGTGTTAAAAATTTAAATTTTATTTTATATCTATAACAACTCATTAGTCAATGATAAATTTTTAAATAAAATTTTGATTTACGATAAATTAATCTTTAATCTACTAAACAGTAGAAACCAAAAAAAAATATCTAATGGAGTAAAATTCACTTTAGTCCTTATTAATATTAAATAGTGTTTTCTAATAAAAAATGATTTTTCAACTTTTGTCTATCTATTCTGGTAGACAATTATCTAAAAATTAGTAAAGTTAATTTTAGAAAATAAATAAATAAATAATAACTAAATAAAATAAAAGGTAATAAACAATCTTAGTTTATAACCTTAAAATTTTAATGGTTGAAAAATAGAAGAATTATATACCTCTAATTGACAGATGGTTCATATCGAAGAGACTCATCTATAAATTGAGTTTTTCTTTAATTTATTACAATCAAGTCATCCAGATAGAATAACATAATATTTTTTTTACTAGTTTTCTCCTATATATGATATAGAGAAGTGTGTTCTCTTTTTGTTGAGAGTGTTATTGGAGTCTCCTTATGATAGAGAGAAGTTGTAATTCTCAAAGAAAGTTATTCAATTGTTTTCATATTTTATACAAATTTCTAATTTTTCATCTCTATATTTTGCTGTGTCATTTGCCTAGTACCTAACAGTGGTATCAGAGCCAAAGGTTGCTGATTAATATATTTTTTTGCTGCGAGTTACCGTCTAAAAAAAATGGCAGCAAAGTATGAAATTCCAAAATTCAATGGGAGTAATTTTTCCATCTGGAAATTGAAGATAAAAGCCATTATGAGAAAAGACAATTGCGTGACAGCAATTGAAGGTAGACCCACTGGAATTACAAATGAAAAATAGAAGGAGATGGACAATAATGCTGTTGCAAACTTACACTTGGCACTAGCTGACTCACTTTTATCAAGTGTAGCAGAGAAAAAGACAGTAAAAGAAATTTGGGATGCTCTTACCAAATTATATGAAGTCAAGTCACTTCACAATAAGATATTCTTGAAGTGAAGATTTTATACTATTCGAATGAGTGAGTCCACGTCGGTAACGGATCACATCAACAATCTAAATACGCTATTTTTTCAACTCTCATCGTTGGAATATACCATAGCAGAAAACGAACGTGCAGAGCTCTTACTTCAAAGTCTACCAAATTCATATGATCAACTTATCATTAACTTAACTAATAATGTTTTGACTAATTATCTTTCTTTTGATGACATGGCTGCTGCGGTTCTTGAAGAAGAATCTAGGTGCAAGAATAAGGAAGATAGATTAGAGAACTCAAAACAAGCAGACACTTTGTTGATGACAAGAGGAAGATCAATAGAGCGTGGTTCCAGTGGGAATCAAAGTAGACCAAAGTCACAAAGTAAGAAGCAGGTCAAATGCTACAATTGTGGTAAGAGAAGGCACTTCAAGAAAGATTGTTGGAATAAGAAGAGTATAGAGAAGGTTCCAGAAGGATCAAGTTCTCAAGGACGTGTTGCGAGCACCTCTGATGATAGAGAAATCCTGTATGGCGAAGCAACAATTGGTTCTAAAGGCAGTAAATGGTGCGAAATTTCTAACCACAAACTAACCGGCAAGTGCACTGGGTCGTACCAAGTAATACCTCAGGTGAGTGAGGGTCGATCCCATGAGGATTGATAGATCAAGCAACAATAATTGAGTGATAGGCTTAGTCAGGCAAACAGAAAAGAGTGTTTGAATGTTCAAAGAGCATTAAACAATAGTTCAGAAATTAAAATAGTAAAGTAAATGAGTTGGAAATAAAATACGGAGAAAACAGTTAAGGTTTCAGAGTTATCTATTTTTCCTGATTCACTTTTCTTACTAACTATTTTAATTATGCAGGATTTAATTCATAACAACTATGTGTGACTAGACCCTAATTTCTTAGACATTTCTAGTCTCCTCTAAAATTCATCAATAGCCAATTCCTTGGTCAACTAATTCCAATTAGAGGGTGAAGTTCAAATTCCAGTTTATATGCCACAAAAATCCTAATTACCCAAAAATAAGAGGATTATATGTCACGTATCCCGTTAAACTCAGATAATTAGAATTTAGGAGAAATTCTTTTCAAGCTGTTGTTCAAGTAAAGAGCTTTTCCAAGTTATACAAGAACTCAATTAGAAAGAGGGTCATACTTCCATTCCACCCAAATTCATAAGATAAAGAGCAAAAATAATTCTTAAATTGTAAATCCATACATGAATTAAAATAGAAAAAGCAATAAAATCAATCCATACAAATAGACAGAGCTCCTAACCTTAACAATGGAGGATTAGTTGCTCATGGTTCAGAGAAGAAAATTGTGGAATACGGAATGTAAATTGGTATAGAATTGGAAGTCCTTAAAAGAGAAGTTTCTTTTCCCTTTTATATCTAATCCTAATTAATTTAAAATCTAATTTCTAAAATTAAAATAATATATTTTCCTAAAAATAAGATTTGAATTTAAATCAAAATTAATTAGCAAGTCTTCAGTTGATGGGTGGAGACCACTTGTTTCGTCCATTCTGCAGCTTCTAATATGTGTTTTCTGGGCTGGAAACTGGGTCAAAACAGCCCAGAAATCGCCCCCAGCGTTTTTCTGCGTTTTCTGCACATGGCGCATGTCACGCGTACACGTCAGTCATGCGTACGCGTCGATGGTCTCCTTCCCGTGTCACGTGTATGCGTCAGTCACGCGTACGCGTCGCTGAGCAAATCTTCAAATCACGCGTACGCGTCAGTCACGCGCACGCGTCGCTCCTTGTGGCCATCTCCTTTGATTCTTGTACTGCAGAAACTCCATCAAATCCAGCCGAATGCTACCTAAAATAAATAAAATTGCACAAGACTTAAAGTAGCATCCATAGTGGCTAAAAGATAAATAATTCTTTATTAAACTCAACAATTTAGATGCAAATTCACTAGGAAAAGATAGGAAAGATGCTCATGCATCAGTAAACAGCTCACTGATGTTTGGATTGTTGATTCAGGAGTAACATGGCGTGTGACTCCCCATCGTGATTGGTTTTGTACATATGAACCTGTCTTGGAAGGATCGATGTTTATGAAAAACGATCATGTCTTAGAAATTGTTGGAATGGGTACTGTCAAAATAAAAATGTTTGATGGTCCTATTCGTTCACTTCAAGGGATAAGACACATAAAAGGCTTGAAGAAGAATTTGTTGTCAATTGGGCAATTGGATGAACTTGGTTGTAAGACCCATATTGAAGGTGGGATCTTAAAAGTTGTTAAAGGAGCTCTTGTGGTAATAAAAACAGAAAAGATTGCAGCAAATCTATACATAAGGGTGTTCAAAACCGATCCGGACCGAACTAAACCGACGAACCGAAGCGAAAAAATCGAGAACCAAATTAACCGAAAACCAAAAAAAAAACTCATTTTGCTGTTTTTTGTGCGGTTCGGTTCGGTTTTCGATTTTTACTCTCAAAACCCTAACCGAACCAAACCGACCGGTTCGAAAAACCCTAAAAATGCCTAACCCCACCCCCCAGACCCTCACCCCCCAAATGAACAAAGGTTGCTGCGCTAGTGTGAGAGCGCCCCCCCCCCCAAGCCGTCCCTGTCTCCCTGACCCTAACCCCTCAAATCCCCAATCCCTAACCTGCGGCTGCGCTCTCTACTCTCTAGTCTCTACTACCCAGTCGCTCTCGCTCTCTCTTCTCCAAATCCCCAAAGCACGACGCCACCCACAGCACCACGCCGAAGCCTTCCTCTTCGCAGAGACGCCACCCACAGCACGACGCCGTCGCCCACGCACAGCACGACGCTGTCGCCGTTGAGACTCCACCACCCAGCGCCAGCAGTGTTTCTAGGTTCTCCCACTCAGCGCCACTAGCCCACTATCATCAGTTCAACCCACTCCCAGCACGGCAGCACCTCCGAATCTCCCAGTCAGCCTTCCTCCCAAGTCAACATGGAGCCCAAGCCACTGATTCAGGTAATTTGCTGTTTATTGCTGTTTACTGGTTGTTTATTGGTGGTTGTTTACTGTCAATATGGAGCCCGAGTCAATATGAACCATTGATATTCATTGTTTTTGGAGATTCTCAACTATATGTCTTGCTAATAATTCCTTAATTTTCCATTGATATTCGGATCTTATTACTAAGAATTTCAGTTTAGGGAACCTTAGTTGCCTCTTCCTGCATGGTGTTTTTGTTGTTGTTGCATCTTTAGGTCTCATACGTGATCACTAGAAAGGGAATGAATTTGCTTAACCACTCAACCAACTTCGTGTTGGTTCCTGGATCCTATTTGATAATAGTTTTAATAACTTTTATATAAATTGAAGCTTCTTTCGATTATCAATGCAGATCACGAACAGCAGTTGTCCCACCGGAACGGTTGAAGATTTTGCTACAGGTTAGTTTAACCATTTTGCTACAGCAGTATCCGAAGTTCTTTGGATTCCAACTAATCTGGCCGGGGTGTAATCTAATTCATTTGATTTTGCTGGGCCTTGCTGATATGCAGGTCCAGAATCCTCATAAGATTAAATACAATGGAACTGTCCAAGGCCTGAAATATATATGGATTACTGAAGGTTTTTGTCGACTGTTCAAAGGGAATGGTATTAATTGTGCTCAGATTGTGCCTAACTCTGCAGTGAAGTTCTTCAGTTATGAGCAAGCTTCTAAGTAAGTTTTACTTTAGAAGCAAAGGAATGATTGGCTGATTGTTCTTTTATTCGGCATTATTTTTGTTGGCATACTATTCAAAGTGGAGCATTTTTCAAATCAACTTTAAATGATAGTAGAAGGGGGCGCCTTGGAGTAATGATGGAATTGTCTTTGTGTGACCTCAAGGACACGGGTTCATTTAAATAGGTTCACTGCTGCCAGCAGCAGCTAACATTGTTGAATTATTTAAGTGCATTCACTTCAAATATTTTAACTCTGTTTTTTGAAATGGTTTAGAACTTGTGAAATGGTTTAGAACTTGTGTTGACTGTTGAACTATTGAACTTCTTTAATTGTCGTATTTGAATTCTGTTGTCGTTAAATTTCAATAGATCAAGACTTTGTTAGCTATTGTATATTTCGGTTTGTCGATTTCAATGTTACGACTTTGCATAATAGCATGGTAGAATTTTTTTGATTTGATTGAAAAAACCGAGCAAACCGAACCAAACCAAACCGATTTTAATTGGTTTGGTTTGGTTCGGATGACCTTGACAAAAAAACCGAACCAAACCGAACCGCACTTTAATTAGACGATCAGATCAGATGGCTTTTTCCTAAAAAATCGAACCAAACCGCACCGCGAACACTCCTAGTTCAGAGCATTGTACCTATTACAAGAGGTCTGGTGATAATGATTTCATCATTCTGTTGTTGTATATGGATGACATGTTGGTGGTAGGTCCCAACAAAGATCAAATCTAAGAATTGAAGGCACAGTTGGCTAGGGAGTTTTATATGAAAGACTTGGGACCAGCAAACAAGATTTTAGGGATACAAATTCACCAAGACAAAAAAGATAGGAAGATTTGACTATCGCAAAAGAATTATTTGAAGAAGATCTTGTAACGCTTCAACATGCAAGAATGTAAGCCAATTTCAACTCCACTTCCTATGAATTTTAAATTATCCTCAAGTATGTGCCCTAGTAGTGAAGCAGAGAGGATGAAAATGTGTCGAGTGCCATATGCATTAGTGGTGGGAAGCCTTATGTATGCCATGATCTGTACAAGGCCAGATATTGCTCAAGCAGTTGCGGTGGTAAGTCGATTTATGGCAGATCCAGGTAAAGAGCATTGGAATGTTGTTAAGAGGATCTTGAGATACAACAAAGGGACCTCGAATGTTGCATTATGTTTTGGAGGATCAGAATTCATTGTCAATGGATATGTCGACTCAGACTTTGCAGGTGATCTTGATAAACGAAAATCTACTACAGGCTATGTGTTTACACTTGCAGGAGGATCTGTGAGCTGGCTATCTAAATTACAGACTATTGTAGCTTTAGCTACTACAGAAGCTGAATATATGGCAGCTACACAAGCATGCAAGGAAGCTATTTTGATCAAAAGGTTGATAGAAGAATTCGAGCACAAACAACAAAAGATTTCTATGTATTGTGACAGTCAGAGTGCCTTGCACATTACAAAGAATCCTGCCTTTCATTCAAGAACAAAACATATTGGAGTACAATATCACTTTGTTCGGGAAGTAGTAGAAGAAGGAAGTGTTGATATGCAGAAGATTCACACTAAAGATAACCTAACAGATGCCATGACAAAACCAATCAACACAAAAAAGTTTGAATGGTGTAGATTCTCATACGGCCTATGGAATATATGAGTAACATGAATTTTGAAAATTTATCGAAATTAGCTTTAAGTGGGAGATTGTGAAAATTAGTAAAGCTAATTTTAGAAAATAAATAAATAAAATGAAAGGTAATAAACAATCTTAGTTTATAACCTTAGAATTTTAATGGTTGAAAAAGAGAAGAATTATATACCTCTAATGGACGGAAGCTTCATATTGAAGAGACTCATCTATAAATTGAGTTTTTCTTTAATTCATTTCAATCAAGTCATCCAGATAGAATAACATCATATTTCTTTAAGTAGTTTTCTCCTATATATGATAGAGACAAGTATGTTCTCCTTTTATTAAGAGAGAATGTTATTGTAGTCTCTTTGTGATAGAGAGAAGTTGTAATTCTCAAAAAAAGTTATTTCAATTGTTTTTATATTTTATACAAATTTCTAATTTTTTCATCTTTATATTTTACTGTATCATTTGTCTTATACCTAACAAACTAAGATAGATCCTCTATGAGAATCACCATCAACTTTTAATGATGCAATCTAAGAAGTATAGTTAACTTTCAGTGTATACGTGCAGGATTGTGTTATTAAGTGTTGAAAGTAATTCTTACTGAAAGCCTTAATTATCTAATGGAATGAATATATAAACGTCAGAGAATCATTTTATATTCATTTGAATACGCTATGTTCTTTATTTAGACACATAATTAGAAATTGGGATGGAGTTTTTCTCATATATCCAATGCATTCTCCAGCTCTTGTCAAGCATGCACAATGCATTGGAGAGCCACATCCCGAATTTCACGTCCAGAACTCTACAGGGAAGAAACCACCGTTTTCAAAAGGGGCAGTGTAGTTAAAATTAAATAGAGTATGGGGAACATGACTGTGTGACTTGTTATTGAGATTGGAATTATATGGGTACAGATGACTGCATTGAGTGTGTTGTTGATGTATTACTGGTTAATCCTAATGTTGGAATAGAAGCTACAAAAAAATCCCAATCCTTTGGAAGTGGCTCTTTTTTAAATAATAAAAAAAAGGTTTGGGAGAAATTTGGTTAAAAATTATTTGTACATCTAGCATTTCTAATAAATTAAAATCACATTAAGTTGATGTTTACAACATAAATTAGTCATCTTATTTTATATAATTCCTAAAATTTTGCTAGAGAAATATTGATAATGTGTACATTAGATTTTGAATTTGATCCAATATAAGAAAAAAAAAACTAAACAATTATTTTAAAAAATTAACCATCTTAACCTTAATTTACTAAAGGAATTTATCCAAACATTCTCCCCAAATCGTTTGCTATCCCACCCTCATTAATCATTCCACCTCTCCGGCTTTAGAAGTTTCTTTGTTGACTATCAAACAATCATCCACGTAGTTATTAAAATAATCATCCGACTACCTAGTGAAATGACCATCCAGCATTTGTTAATTGTATATACTTAAACTAAATCAAACAAAATAACCATCTACATATCTAGTGAATTGAACATCCAGTTACAGAGCCCGTTAATTTAATTCCAGGATTAATAGTCAAATTAGTCTTTGAAAGATAAGACATTCTTTAAATTCGTCACTGAAAGATTTTTTCAATCAAATTGGTCATTCAAAGATTACGAATTAATCATATTTGTCTTTCAGTTACTCCACTTACAATTTTCGTCAACGATTGATGATGTAAAATGTTAATTGGTAGCTTACATGACATATAACATGTTCAATTGGACGTTGACTAAATATATTTACGAAA
Source organism: Arachis hypogaea (assembly GCF_003086295.3). Lineage (NCBI taxonomy): Eukaryota > Viridiplantae > Streptophyta > Magnoliopsida > Fabales > Fabaceae > Arachis > Arachis hypogaea. Next base: position 14,940,307 of record NC_092053.1, on the reverse strand, counting down.
ATTTATCAATTTAGTCACTAGGTCATATTGGGAATAAGATTTTTATAATTGAGAAAAATGACTAAATTAATAAATTTTTATAAACATATTTGGTCAATATTCAATTAGACATATATATCAGGTATTATATATGTTATCAATTAACGTTTTACAACATCAATAAAATTATTAATGGAATGACTGGAGATTAAATATGATTAATTCGTAATCTTTAAAGGACCAATTTGATTAAAAAAATCTTTTAGGAATGAATTTGAAGAATGTCTTATCTTCTAAGGAATAATTTGACTATTAACCATTTAATTTCAATATAATAATCATACCTTAATCTTCCCGAGCAGCCACTTCATCAACTTCGTCCTCTCACAAACTAACTCTACCACTGCCGGCTTCATTTCGATCAGATTCTCTATCGTTGCAAGCGTCGCGTAAACTGAGGCAGAGTCGTCGGGATCAGAATCGTTAAGCCGGTGGAGAATCTGCACCAGGAATTCGAGAACAATGTTCTCTATCAAAGCATCAACTAGCCGGTACATCGTTGTCGTCGAGGACATCCTCGTCAGTGAGGTCCTGGAGGAGCTGAACGAAGTCGATGGCGATGTCAGTGTTGTCGTGGTTGAGGAGGTCGACGATGGAGGGGACAACGTTGAGTGTGACAAGGTCAGGGTAGAGTTTAGGGGCTCCGGCGAGAATCTTCGGTTCCTGGAGTTTCTTGTAGAGGTCCAATTTCGAATCGGCATACGCGTAAAATGGAGGAATACGTAACTTTTTCATAACTAAATTCTTATTTATTTAAAATTTAAAATTTAAAATTCGAAATTATAAAGAATTAATTAAATTAATTATTAATGGATTATAATTTTAATTTTATTTCTATTGTACATATTGTACACTAAATTCATTGTCTTTCCATACTTTTTCTTCCCAAAATACTTCGAATCTAAGGATAAAATTTCAGTGTGTTAATAAAAAGTAAAAAAGAGTGTAAGTTTTTATTTACTATTCTGCACGGCCTTTTTTAGCGAATAATTATGTGCATGAAGCAAATATTTATGGCACGGTAGAGAAATTGTTGGTCTCTTTTTTTATTTACTATTCTGCACGGCCTTTTTTTCAGGAATGTTTAAATCGATTATTAACTATTTTATTTAGAATTAATTAGCAAAAGTTCTACCAAGTGTTCTTATTTGTTAAAAATGTGAAAAGTAATATGTTTTAATACATGAAAAATGTATTTAAAGTACAACAAAAAAAAAGTAAATTTTGAATAATTTTGTTTAACAAATATTATTTTTTGTGTTACTGAAATTTATCCTTCAAGGGAGATTCAATTTTTTATTCAATGGAAAATGTTTTGCATGCATGCAAACTGGAAATGTGTGCCAACTCGGAATTATGCCACGTCGAAAGACAACTTAATGCACCTTTTGACTTCAACATTTGGGTTGGGGATATAAGAGGAACTCCATGGTGGTTAGGGCTGTCAATATATACTCTACCTGTGAATATTTAATTTGGATTAATCTGTTTAGATATAGTTGTCTATTTTACTTGTTACGGATATGATAGAGTACAGATTTTGGGTATATTTTATCTTACTTTATTTGTATTCTTAATATATTATATAATATATATGTAAAAGTTATGTATTTTGTGAAGAAAGTGAGTCTTGTATTCACAATTTTTTTCTTATAAAAACTTGAAATAATCACTAAACTAGTTGATGATCATATTATTTGTAATTTTATATTGGATTTTCTTAAGATTTTATCGTTTTTAATTTTAATTTGAACTTAATTTTTTATTTTTTATTTTATTAATATGTATAAAATTTTGAATGGTTGAATTTTTTTTTGTGTTTTTACGGGTAGGATTGGGTAGGATAGGATTTAGAACTTTAGGATGCGAGTAGGGCTAGGGTTGAAAAATTCTCAACTCGCAGATAGGATAAAGTAGAATTTTAAAGAAGTTTTCAACTCGCAAATAGAATTAGAGTAGAGTCTAAACCCTACCCTACCCTACCTATTGCCTGTCCTAATGGTAGTAAATACTAAATAGAGGTCTTATTTTCACACAAAAAAAATCATTAGAAGAAAAAGTGGAGAGAGTCCTTTCACTAAGACCAGACCGAGACCAAGAATTCCTCTAAAAAAATTTTCAATAGCCAACAATTTTTTGTCATGTGACAAGTCACTAAATAAATTTTAATAAATATATATATTACATTACATATATGTTTATATTAAAAAATTTTATAATTTCACATATGATAATTTGTTAAATAATTAAATTATAATTAATTAAATTATAATCAATTTATTAATAATTATAGTAATTAATTATATCTTTATTTAATTAATGAGTTATATTAATTAAATATATTAATTATTTATATTAGTTATTTAAATTATAATAAATATAAATAATTATAAAAAATTAATATTAAATATTATTTATATTATTATATTAAATTATAATTAATTAAATTTATTTACATGAAAAAATAAATTTAATTTTTACACATTACAAAATAAGTTTTTGTTGGATTATTTATTTTTGTTTATAAATTTTAAAATGCTAATTACATTACAAAATTAACGGTTGCAATACTAGTTGTTAAATAGTTATTGTACTATTATTATATATAAAATTATTAATTTTTTTAATTTTAATATTTTTAATAGTGAATTATTTTTGAATTTATAAATTTTAATAATATTATTATAAACAAAATAATAACTACATTAATTTTAATTATTTTAATTAATTAATTAAGTGGGATTACAATAAAAATTAAAGTTAGTTCCTCTTATTAAAAAAGAGAAATACTTTAAATTTTTATTTACTGTTTATAACATAAAAACTGGTATAAAATTATTTTTTATGACACATGGACCATAAATAAAAACGAAAATGAGTTTCCTGCTGAAAATGGTAAGTCCACAATATTGTTGTCAAAAACTGCAGTGATAATAACTTTATTTGTTTACAAAATTATTTGAGTCCAAATATTATTGAGTACACTACCTACCCTTGGTCCCTTACCCCTTCATATTTTCAAATATTATTTTAACTAATCTAAAGTTAATAATATAACTTTTTCTTTCACCCCTTTCCTTCCTTAAAAAAAAGTAGAAACTAGAAAATGTATTTTTTTTATCAAAGTCAAATTCCATTCATTATTGAAGAATAGAATACAGATACTAGGTCCAATTAGGACATCAATATAACGCTAAATTAAAAATATAATTTTTTTTAATAAGGTAAAAAAGAACCTAAATAGAGAATTGGAATAAACAGATAAGACAAAAAGGGTGGGGTTATATTAATAGTGCTCTCAACGTTTCTTCCATGACTACCAAAGCTGCTTTCAAAATTTGCTGCGAGGTGATCAGGGAGAGGATTATGGCAACATAGGTGACATCTGAGGCAGAGCCTCTCATGCCTCAAGGGGATAATGACTCTCTTAAACTTCTTTCTTTTTGTAAATTAAAAATAAATTTTAGTTTAATTTTCTTAAAATTTTTATTTTATAAATTTAAACTCTTTTCAAATTTTATGTTAGCTCTGTTCCTGGGTGACATCTGATAAAAACTAGAAAATGTATGCTTGTGTTAGTTAGATTTTTATTTGTTCATATTAATCATATAATGACTATAAAATTATTGATAGGTAATATAACTTTTTTTATCAAAAAAAATATAATTTGTTGTTTGTTGTCTTTTTGAAATTTTTTTATTTAGTTTTTTCTGGATAAAAATAAAAATAGTAATATACTCTAACATTGTAATTTTTAGTATTTTTTAAAATTGTGGAAGATAAACAAATTAGAGGGGTCAATTTCTGTATCTGAAATTTTTTATTTTTTTTAACATAAATCGGATGATCCGATTTTCATATCTCTACAAATTAGACGGTTAGATTTCTATACCTCAAATTTTTTAATTTTTTATAACACAAATAACGGTCCAATTTCTATACCTCTAACGAATTGAATGGTCTAATTTTTACTTTTCTAGTTAAACAATTTGGCATTTAAAAAAGAACACTCCAAACATCACATTTTAAACAAACACAATTGGTACTTGGTACTCTAATATCAAGAACAAAAAGTTCTGGAAGTTTTTTTTTTCTTTTTCATTTCTTTTACACACAACTTATTGCTCCCACTAGAAGAAAAACACAGAAAATCACAAAAGATCTTGAAGCTTGCTACAGAAACTATCAAGGCAAGAAGTCTCAAAATCTTTCCTTAATAAGAAATTCTTAAGCTTGCTATGATTTTCTCTCACCTCTCTTGCAACTTCACTCTCATCATCCATCACAATCTTAACAGCTTTGAACACACACTCTTTTGTAAACAACCCATCTTCCTCACCTTTCTCAACTTCAATTCCAACCTTCAACGCCATACTCATCATTCTTGCATTCATAACATGATCAGCTCCCAAACGTGGCAGCAGCACAATCTGACACGTGTTCACAAGAGCCTCCGTTATGGAAGCTGAACCACAGTGTGTTATGAAGCACCCAACAGAAGGGTGCTCCAAAACCAACTGTTGCTGCACCCATCCACCGTACGCAACTCCTCTTTCCTCAACTCTTTCTTTAAATCCTTCTGGTAACGCTTCTTCAATGGAATCAAACCCAACCGGTGGCTTACATGCTGCAAGAAACGGAAAACCGGTTAGTTCAAGACCAAGCAACAGTTCTTGAAACTGGTTTTGTTGCAAAGCGGTTTCGCTTCCAAAAGCACAATAAACCACTGAACCGGGTTTGAATCGATCAAGCCATGATTTCCATTTCTCTTCTAAAGCAATGTTTGACGGCTCTGGCAAGAGAGGCCCGGAAAGCAAGCATGGCTTCTTGTAAAAATTCTCAAAGAAATCAGTGTACCGACCATCAATTTCTCTGCAACCTTTGAACCCAATTGCATCTGCTAACTCTCTTCCAATTCTGAACCGATCATATATCGGAACACCGCTTCCAAATTCCCATTTCATTGTGGAAGCTACGAAGCGAAGCTCGTGTGCGTGAAGCTTCACCGATGAATCGGGAAACCCTGGTGGAGGTTTCATGAGATCAGATTCCGTTAAATCATTCCCTTGACTCTGTCTCTGTCTTGGTCCTTTATCAAAGTAGGCCAATGAAAACGGATAGACGATCCAGTATTGCATGGATTTGATGCCGAGTTTTCGAGTTATGTTGGGTAGCCAGTGTTGGAAATCGAAGAACACGATCTGCGGGTTTAGCTCTTGAAGGAGAAGCTCGATGTCGTTCTCTGTTTGATCCATGGCTGTGGCGATCAGAGGAAAAAGAGAGAAGGGAACGTCAGAAGTGGTTTCAGCTCCACGGGGAAGGCCATGGACGTGAGGAACAGTGATGGGGATGAAGGTGATGAGGTGTGGGTGAAGGTTTAGGTGTTGAAGCTTTGATATTGTTTTTCTCGGGACGAAGAAGGAGATTCTGTGGCCTCTCTTTGCAAGTTTGTTTGAGAAGTGAAGAAATGGGGTGTAGTGTCCCATGGCAAACCATGGAAATATGGTTATGTGTATTGGAGGAGGAGGAGATGCTTCTTCCATGGCTGCCATTGACGTGTGTGTGGATTGCAGAGAAGTATATAAAACAAAATTTGGTTTTTGAGTTTCGAGGTGCTTCAACTTTCTCCGAAAATATTTAAAAGTTGAGTAAAATGATAAAATATTAAAATCCCACACCAACTCGCAATAATTGCTCAAAATAATAATCTGTTTTTTATTAATTGAAAAATGACATTGTGACTTTTAATGATTAATTTTATTAAACATTTTATTCTATTTTATTATAAAAAATATGAAATACTATTAGATTTATTGTCATAATTAGTATCTGATGTTAGTGGTAAGTTTACGAGCAAATTTATTGACAAATATATCAATAAATTTATTGAATAAAAACATTATTATCAGATAAAATTTTTTAACGATAAATCTATTGGCAATATTTGAAAAAAAAAATTGACGCGAATATTACATACACGTATATTTTATAAAAGCATCAACAAGATTAATAAAATATTGATAATGCTAGGAACATAAAAAAAATCAACTAAGACTTATTTTATTTAATATTTATTAAAAATTGAATAAAATGATAAAATATTAAAATCCCACACCAACCCCCAACAATTGCTCAAAACATTTTTTATTACATTAGTATTCGATGTTAGTGACAAGTTTATCATCGACAAATATATTAATAAATTTATCGGATAAAAATATTATTATCAGATTAAATTTTCTAACGATAAATCTATCGACAATATTTGAAAAAAAAATTGGCGCAAACATTATATGCATATATATTTTGTAAAAGCATCAACAAAACTAATAAAGTATCGATAATGCTAAGAAAATAAAAAATCAGTTAAAATTTATTTTATTTAATATTTATTAATTATTGTGATAATTAATAAATACTAAATAAAATAAATTAGGACTGGTTTTGACTAATTTTTTTTAATTATAAAATATTTTGAATAAAATATATATCTATCCTCAGACCTTTATGAAGTGATGGGAGAGGGTCCCAAATATTAAAAAGGAAAAGTTCTAATGGTGATGTATAAACATAATTTGACCAAGAAAGGATAGCATGTATTTTAGATATAGAACATGATTCAGACAAGTTCAAAAGTATTGCTAAGGAAAAGAACTCTTATAACATTACGTACAGCTGTGTGACCAAGTCTTTTATGCCATAGTTCAATTGGGTTATAATTTTGTTTATTAGATAATAAGACATATTTAGATGAATAATTAATATTAGGTAAACCAAAATCAGACTTGCAAAGAGTTATAGTAGTAGTAACACATTTAGACACAAGACATAACGAGTTATTACTATTATTATTGAAATGGATTATTCTCTACATACAAGTCATTTACACATATAAGTCCATACAAATCATTTATATTGTATTGTTTAAGAATTTTTTATGTATGTGTATTGATAAGTTTTATATAATTTAAAACTCTTCCTCTTCTTCCTTGCATTATAAAAGTGGATTTTATTAAATTAGGGTTAACTTGTATAAACTTGTATATCAAAAAGACTTGTATGTGTAGCAAGTCTCTATTGAAATTCACATGCTGATCACAATTGTATATAGCTTCGAATTACGAGAATCAAATTTAGATTTGCAATGATTTAAAGAATGAGTACTAGAGTCAGATTCTAAACATGATGGAGTAATATGATTGTATTTAGAAATAGCAGAATCAGAATTAAGACATAATGGGTGCTTATAAGTTAAATTCACAAATTGAACACAATTATAAATACATTCGGAATTAAGAGAATTCAAGTTAGATTTGCAAGAAATTAAAGAAGTAATGTTCTTGTCAGAAATTCTATTTATTGCATTTCAGAATTTGGTCTTTATTACAAGAGGCTGCTAAAATAGTTTATCGTCATTTTGTCGTGCACAAGTACTACTATAATTCACAAAAGAAAATGAAGAATTACAATTATTAGAATTTACAGAAAACAACAAACATTTCTTATCATCATTTTTAGTAGAAACCAAGGTTGCGAGAACCGGACTGGTCAATGAATCGGTAAAGTGACTGGTTTATTGATTCAAAAGTTCGACTGGAATTCAACCGGAGTTTAACCGATTTAATTAAATATTAAATAAAATTATTAAAAATTAAATATACAATGAAACATGTAGCATGACCTCTTTTGTTACCATAACAATATCTGGTAAGTAAACTAAAATCTGATCTCCTCTTATTCTTTTCAAAATTAAAATAAGAAAAATCTAAACCAATGTTTAATTTCCTAAATTTAGGGTAAAAGGAGAAATTAAAGAAAGAAATTATTGTAGAATTAACAATGTTGAAATGGAAGGGAATAAACAATAAAGATGAGGGCACGAGGGTGAAGATTTTATTCTATTTCTGGGCATGTCTTTTGCAACTTTTCTGCTGGGTCTAACAAATTTGTATAAAGAAGCTATAACATATGTATGTCCTCATTTGCAGATCAATGTAAAACACCATAATAAAATTAATCATACCACCACCAACGCTAATTCAGAAGTCAAAATTCAGAACACAACAAACAGAAAAAATATCAACTCACCCCAATTCAGATTCAGAACACAACAAACAGACAAAAAAACAGCAACTCAAGAATCAGATCTCAGATTTCAGTAACTCAGTAAAATTAACAAAATACACGACCATAAATTGAAGCAAACAGAGTTGAATCTTTAAAAAATAGAACCTCAAAATCATAGAAATTAACAAAAGAAAAAAACTAAAGCAGAGCAAAGGCGACCAAATTGACAGACGGAGGAACGAAACAGGCGGCAAGACTACCGGCAAGGGAGGAACGGCGAGACAGACGGGATCGAGTAAACTCACCAACAATGGAGGAATCCAGCCGACCCGCTTCGATCTGCAAGCCCACACGACGAAGATGAAAACGATGTAGAGAAGACGAGGACGGACGGCCAAAGGCGATGACGTTGAGGAGACGAGGATGGACGGCCAAGAGCTCAAAGCACCTTCTATCTGTCGCTGCCGGCGGCGAGGCACCCTCTGGCTGACGAGAAGAGTTCGGCGACGGCGGAGGCGGTGACTGCTGTTGGCTGAGAGAGAGGGGCTGGTGGCTGAGAGAGAGAGAGGGAAGTAGCGCCGTAGTGGGTTAGGGATTTTGTGCCATTTTGGTGACTGAGACTGATAAGAGTGAGGGAGAAGGGAGAAGGGATTTGGGCAGAGAAGAGAACAGAGATGAGTTGTTGTTGCTGCTGAGTACGATGGGTGATTTAGGGATTAGGGTTCAGCTTAGTTCATTTAGCCTTTTTTTTTTCTTATAGGGACAAAACGAAGCTGTTCAGAGGTTTTTTTTTAAACCAAAAACCTGCTAAAAAACGGGACGGTTCTACCGATTCACCGGTTAACCACCAATTCGACTGATTTTTTTTATCAGTTTTTTGTCATACGGTTTCTAAGCTTATCCGGACTGATTAGGTGATCGGTTTTCGATTAATCCGGTTAAACTGGCCGGTCCGATTCAATTTTCAGAACCATGGTAGAAACAGATTTTTGTTTAGTTAGTTAATCATAGATATAAATTTCGTTGTTAGATTTGCCTTGTAGGAGAATGTCTCAGTAATTTTTTTTTGAAACACTCACATCTGTAATTATATTTAAAATTATATAATTATTCTAACTGTAATTAATGAATATTAAATAAAATAATTTTAGATTATTTAAATTATTTTTTAGTACTTCCTAATCATTATTGATACAATATATAACTCAAAAGGATAAATTAACAAGCATGCATATTAAAGGAGGTTAGCCTAAGTAATACCGGATTTTTACACGATTCATCGTTTAAAACCTGTTACATTAAATAATTAAGTATCAAGACAATAGATTTCACAAACTAAAATTATTTATGTTAATTTATCAGATCTTAAAGTAAATCTCTAAGCCTGTGACAGAAACTATCAACACAAGAGGACTCTAAATTTTCACTTAGTAAAAGGTTTCTAATTTTGGTATGATTTTCCCTTACCGCTCTTCCAACTTCACTCTCCTCATCAATCACTGTCTTAACAGCTTTGTACACACTCTCTCGGCTAAAAAACCCATTATCTTCACCTTTTTCCACTTCAACCCCAACCTTCAATTTTCCACTCATCATCCTTGCATTCATAATATGATCAGATCCCAAACGTGGCAACAGGACAATCTGACACGTGTTCACAAGAGCCTCCGTTATGGAAGCTGAACCACAGTGTGTTATGAAGCATCCAACAGAAGGGTGCTCCAAAACCAATTGTTGCTGGACCCATCCACCGTACACAACTCCTCTTTCTTCAACTCTTTCTTTAAACCCTTCTGGTAACGCTTCTTCAATGGAATCAAACCCAACCGGTGGCTTAAGCGCTGCAAGAAACGGCAAACCGGTTTGTTCAAGACCAAGTAACAGTTCTTGAAACTGGTTTTGTTGCAACTGGGTTTCACTTCCGTAAGCGCAATAAACAACGGAACCAGGTTTGAATCCATTAAGCCATGATTCCCATTTTTTGTCCAAATCTATGTCAGATGCCTCTGGCAAAAGAGGCCCTGAAAGCAAACATGGCTTCCCAAGAACAGTTTCAATGTAATCAGCATAAAGCCCATCGATTTGTCTGCAACCTTTGAATCCTACTGCATCCGCCAGCTTTGTACCGATGTAGAACCGATCGTATAAACGAACACCGCTTCCAAACTCGATGTTTTTCCTTGATTCAACTAAGAACCGGAGTTCATGTGTATAAAACTTGAAGGAATAATCATCATCATAAGGAAACCCTGGTGGCGGTTTCTTGAGATCGTCCTCCGTTAATTCTAATGTCTTTCTCGTTCCTTCTCCGAGGTATGCAGTCGAAATTGGATAAGCTATCATGTATTGGACACTCTTGATGCCTAAGCTTCGTGCCAAATTTGGTAGCCAATGCTGAAAATCAAAGAGAATGATTTGTGGGTTTAGTTCCTTGAGGAGAAGCTCTGTGTCCTTCTCAGTGAGGTCCATGGCGGTGGCGATATACGTGTATAGAGCAAAGGGAACGTCTGATGTGGTTTCTGCATGAAGAGGAAGTTCGTGAACGTGAGGAACGTTGATGGGGATGAAGGTGATGAGGTGTGGGTGAAGGTTTAGGTGTTGAAGCTTTGAGATTGTTCTTCTTGGGATGAAGAAGGAGATTCTGTGGCCTCTCTTTGCTAGCTTGTTGGAGAGGTGGAGACATGGAGTGAGGTGTCCCATGGCGAACCATGGATACATGGCTATGTTCAAAGGTGGCGGTGGAGGAGAAGAAGGAGGAGGGCGCGAGGTGCATCCATGGCTTTCCTTCATTGTTTGTTTTTTTTGTGTGTTTGTAATCACAATTCACAAGGGTTCTTGTTCTCCACTACTTTGTTGTTCTTCGTTTTTTCCTTTTTCTCTTAAGTCAACAATTTTTTTTATTTTTAAAAATAATATTGAAAATTATTCGCATAACGAAAATGATGGTTCTGTTTTTCTACCTATATCATTTTCATTTCTAAATGAGTTATTTTCCAGACTTTTCTAGAAATTAAATGGTTGATTATGATACAAATATTTCAGCCACATGTGATTGATGTGTCTCTTTATATTTGTACTTATTTATACTAGAACTTAATTAGGATAAGATAGACTACTAATTAAATTACAAGTTTACAACGCTAAATAAGTGTGTCCTTTTATTTAAACTTACGGCCTTCCCATAGGCGTTTGATACTGCTACGAGGCAAATTCATTTCAAAGAGACTTTGTGAAGGGTGAAACACTGATGGCAAAGAAGGGAAAGGGTAATCATGCCATGAAAGATACTTCAGATAATTAGAAAGAGATCTGATGAGTCCTCCTGAATAGTACTCCTTTTTATGTATAATCAGCAGCTCAAGCTAAGATCCTTCATTTTCGACAAACCTTCAGTCTACTCATTGCATTCGGTGATATCCTCTTTTACATCAACAACTATGGCTTTAATCTTATTTGTTCCCTGACAAATATGAATCAAATAGTAAAATTCAAACAAGAATGGAAGTACTTGAATTAAATAAAACTTCTTCAAAATGTTTAACTTTTTAGTTGTCAAATTTTCAGATCTCTATATTTTAAAAGATTCAAACGGAATTTCTATATTACGTATAGAAAAATTTAATTAAGTCTCTACTATTTATAATTGTGTTAATATAATAAAATATGATGTTTGTTTCGGTACAATAATAAATTCATACGTATCAATACGTTTAAAATATGGACAAATAACAAAAAGTTATGTGAATTTTATTTTTTACGTCAGCATTAGATTTTTTTTAAAAAAAAATATATATCATATCACTAATTTTACTAAAATATTCTTATAATTTAATAAAAATAAAAAATATTTTTTATTTAATTTTTTAAAAGACTTAAAATACCTTTTTTTATATGTTAGACAAAAGTTATTCTTTTAAATTAATCGAATTGTTTAATTTTATCATTTCAAAAAATATCTAAAAAATACTAAAAAAAATCACTTTATTTTTTGTTTTGATGGATTTCTCACCTAACCTTTATATTCCTTTTCTGTGTTTGTATCTCACTCTCTTCTCTTCAATCTCACCTGTCCAGCTGCTAAAGTCACCGCAGCTTTCGCGCACGCCTCACCTAGCTGAGGAGAACGTCGTCACGTTAGAGAGTGTCGCCATCTTATACGTTTCAGAGAACGTCATTGTCTTCCTGGTTCCAGAGAGTCTCGCCATCTTTCTCGTTTTTCATCATTGTCATCAATTTTTTTCTTTCAGTAATATTCTCTATGTGATTTTTGTAATTTTAATTATTATAGTATTATTGTGATTTTTGTAATTAATATAATTTGATTTATTTTTTATGATTTTATATTAGTTATTATTAATTTTGACAAAATGAAAAATTTAAGCATCAATTTAAAGGATTGTTGCTGGAGGATTGTTGCTGGAGCTTTTGGGGTTACTATTTTGCCTGAAATTGAGCCTCATTAGGGAAGTATCAATAGATTGTGTATTGGCTCTTCTTCCAATGATTTTAATGGTAACTGAATATTTGAATGAGCTTATTTTATTGTTTTAAAAAGAAAAAAAAAATCATATTTTTTAGCTAATAGATATAATTGAAAAGAAACTTTGATTTAAAAAAAAAAAAAGAACTGATTATAGGAATTCTTTAAACTATCTAAAGTCTATAGCTTACTTTAGCATATTAGGAGAATCATATTAGTTTATTTATTTATTTTTTTAATTAACTCTATTCGACATCTTTGATTCGAGAAGAGCAAGCAAATACAGCATTAAAATTTAATATAGAAGACTAAAAAGAAGGAGATGAAGAGAGAATGTGAAAGGAATTGATGTTCCACAAAAATTTGGAGTGAAAGCAAGGATAATTAGAGAAGGAAAATAAGGCTGCTTCACCTTATTGTTAATATATCATTATAAGTTTATATTTAAATTACTGTGAACTTTCTTTTATTATTATTGTTTTGTTAATTACTTGAAAATAAAGTCACAAATCAAGTAAGATTTGTCACTCTTGATGGGTGCTGCGTGCTAAAGAAAACTATTTAATATGAAATAATCGTTACATTATAAAAAATAAAAATTCTTATTTTAAATTATTCAGTTTTTATTCATATATATGAGTATTCAAGCTTTTTATAATAATAATAATAATAATAATAATAATAATAATAATAATAATAATAAGCCAATGAGTTATAGCTCTCAAATGGTATAGTCTTTTTATACTCAATTAAGAAGTTGCGAGTTCGAGTCTCCTATCTTTCGTAAAAAAAAAAAAAAAATAATAATAATAATAATACAAAAGATTTGTCTTTTATGATTATCCGCAATTTATATGATAGACACTAGATATAACATGCATGACTACTATCCACCCCCTACATTACATAGAATTAATGTACCTGGCCCAAAAGAAAACGTAACAAAGAAAGAAGTTACATAGAAAAACACATATCATTAAGGTCCAGTAAACAATTTAAATAAACTTTTTTGGAAAAAAAAACTTAAAATATATTTTTATTAATAGCAGTTTATAAATAAGTTATTTTATATTTGAATTTTTAGTTATAGAAGTACTTATTTTAAAGTTGTAGTGTTTGGATAAATAATTCAAAAAATACATTTTTTTACAAAAAATAGATATTAAAATAATGATGATAACAAATACTTTTCAATATTGAATGTTTATTTTCTATAACTTAATCACTAAGATTACAATTGTTTAGGTAATTAATTCTTTATTTGCTCTCTTATTAGTTCCATTTTTTAGGTAAAAACTGGTTCTTCTACTTCATCTTCACCCATAACGGTATTCTTGTATGTGGTAAATAGTAATAAAATTTTAATTCACAATAATCTTGATGGTAATGCCAAAGAAATTATTGTGTAGTTAGTGTTTGCTATTTTATTGTGTATGATATGGTAGATAAAGATAAAAAATAAATGTGAAATATATGCCAATGTATATTTTGTTACTATTTATTTATTTTTTTTTACTTCTATTAGAATTTCCTCTTCTTTTATTGGGGTCAAGAACTTGCTATAACTAACTATAAAAATAATAGCAGCTATATAAAAATAAAATCACATGAAAAAAAATAAAATTAAAACTGAGATTTTATACTACACATGTTAAATACAAATTTAATAATAAAAATAGAATGGTAAAATGATAAAAAAAAAACTGAAAGGAATATATACAATAGGTGGTTCAGATGGAATATTATTTTAAAATGGTGGTGGATGGTCAATATTTTCAATAGATAAATAATGGTGGAAGGCCAATACTTCTAGCAGATGGAACCTTGGGTAAGAATGGTGGTGGGGCTTAGTATTTCCAGTATTTTTTTACAGAGCCAATAATGAAAGTAGATTTTTTTTTTTTGTTTTGAGGTCTTTTTTTACGGAAATAATAGAATGACTTATCGAGGAGGAGAAGTCATATATTCCTATTTCTTTAAAAAACTATATGTAAGACCTATAATTTTCAAAAAAATATTATCATGAGTTAATTTCAATTTATTTATTTATTATTATTAAAGACTTTATTTTTAGAAATTATTTTATTAAAAATAATTAAATCAAATTTTGACAATTGAATTAGAAATTTTACTTAATATTATAATTATTAAATAATTTTTTTATTTAAATTAGACAGCTTAACAGTTATAAAAGAATAAAAAATTTATACAATTTAGTTAAATAATAGAGATTCTAGAATTTAATACTTTAATTTTATAAATAAAGAAAATTAATTATATTAAATTTAATTTTAAATTAAAATATTTGATTAAAAGTTAATTAATAAATTAATAATCAAATAATATTTTCAAATAATTTTAAAGGATTAAATTAGATTTTTAATTAATACAATATACCCCTAATTTTATTAAAATGACCTAAACTACCCTAATCTTAACTCTCTACCCCACCGCCACCCACCCCTTTCTCCAAAACTAAACCTAATTGCAAGGGAAACAAAAGCAGAGAAGGAAAGAAAATGGGAAAACGGGAACAGGAAGGAAGGAAAGAAAAAGAAAAAAAAAGGGGAAAGGGAAAGAGAGAAGAGGGAGATCGGAGGGGGAAGGCTGCAAAGAAGAGGGAGACCACGTCCAAGCTCGCCGCCGCCGCCGCCGCACCCTGCTGCCGTCCAACCCGTTCCGCCTCATCATAGTCGCCGACGTGTCCTGCCACCGAGCCGCCGACCACGAGCCAGAGGAGAAGAAGCACAACGCTGTTCTGTCATTCCTCGCTGCGGAAGAAGCTCACCATCGCAGCACCGCCATCCTCGCGCCAGTCACTGCCACTGTCAGTAATGAAGCCCGTTGCCGCCACCCGCACCTCTGTTGCTGTTAGAATCGCACGCAGCCGCTGGAAGGATCTTCGTTGCCGTCGTTGAAGCGAATGAGAGGGAAGGAGTCGTGGAAGGAGGAGCCGTTGAAGCGAGCTTGCTACCGTCGCGTCCTGCCTAGCCACCATCGTCGAAGCCTCATTGCCGTTGATTAAAGGTGTTATCGTGGAGTTCAAGGATAACGCGCAGAAGTTGAGTGGAGCTGTCCTTCCACTGCTGAAATCATGCTTCGATTTCTGCCCTGTTCTGCCTGGATCCATTCTCCATTCTGCTCCGCGTCTGTTCCATTGGGGTTTGCTGTTTTTCATGGTAAGATTGAATTTTTTGTGCTTCCTTCACCATAATAATTTGTTTTAGTTTCACCCAAAAGCCATTTCATGTTACTTTTAATTTATGTCAGAATAAACTGTTGTTGTTCGATGGTGATGTTGCTGCAGTTGCAATTCCAAATCCCATTTGGTTCTAGTTTTGGTTCTGTTTCGAGCTGCGTTACTGCCTGGGTAGTCACCAACCACAGCTGCCATTGTTGGAGCTCACCGGAGCTGCTGCTATGCCATTCCTTCTTTTATTCTTAACTTCAGTCAGTTGTTCCCGCCTTGAAACCCCTTTAGTTGCTATTCCGTTATCTTACACTGAGGTTTTGTCATGATAATTGCTATAAGTTTGAGTTTTGGTTGTGGTATGTTGTGATTAGAGCTGCTGTGGTTAAAGCTGCAGTTGATTTTGGGCTGAGAGTAAGGGTTCTTGGTGACGGATTTAGTTTATGGGTTCGACTTCTTGAGGTAGGGTTTTTCTTAAATCTATTTTACGTTACAGGGTTGTTATAAATCGATATTAACGCGTAAAATACATTTTTGTGATTTTGTGAGTCTTATGAATTGAATTGAGTTGTTTTGGTTGAATGAGATTATTAGTTTGATTGATAAACTGATCGATTGAGAAAGTTAGATATTTGAATTAGTTGATTGATGTTGTTAAAGTGGTTTTCCTTGAATTATTAGAGAAGATTTATTATTGCCTTTTAGGTTAATTTTGGAAACGGTTTGATTTTAGAAAAGATTTAATATTGAAACTTGATTTGATATTAAACCCAATTTGATATCAAAATTTTATTTTAAAATAAATTTGGAAAGGACTTGATATTTGAAAACGGGTTATTTATTGAGAATGATTTGCTATTTTGGAAACGATTCGAAAAGTGTTTAAGGAATGGTTTGGTTTGAAACTGTTTGAGAAGACTGAGAATTCTTAACTATTGATTGATGCTGTTGGTTGAAGTCGGTTTAAATTGTGATTTATAGGATTGGTTGATTGAATTCTGAATTTTGCAATTTCCTTGAATTGAGTGTTGTTGTGATAATGGTTATTGGAAGTGATTTGACTGATTAACAGGCGTTTGGTTTGGTTTGGTTGGGACCCGAAAAGGGTACCAGTGTCCAAGTTTTAGAGGAGATGCTACCGAAATTTTATAAAATTGGAAGTTTTATTTGAAGTAATTAATTAAAAAGATTTGTTTTTAAACATTATATGTTTTAAGATTGATTTATTTATCAAAAAAAGAATTATGTTTTGAATTGGGATTGTTAATGAACGGGATGGAAAGAAGGATGATGAGGATTGTGATAAACCCCATTTTTAAGGTTTATCTTGTGTTGAATTTAGAAGGTTTTGTCAACTTTTCTCCCATGTATCCAATGAAATAGCATGGTTTTGTAAATTCTCCTTTAATTGTGCTTAAGAGTGAAAACATGCCTTTGAGGTCTTAAATTAGCTAAATTTAATTCACCTTGATTCCATTAGATGTCTTGATATGTTTGTTAAGTGATTTCAGATTTAGGAGGTAAGGATTAGATTGAGGGAATGAAGAAAAAGCATGTAGAAATAGAGAACTCATGAAGAAATGAAGGAATCGCAAAAGCTGTCAAGCCGACCTCTTCGCACTTAATCAATCATAACTTGAGTTACAGAGATCCAAATGACGCGGTTCTAGTTGCGTTTGAAAGCTAACATCCGAGGTTTCGAAATGATATAAGATTTATCATAGTTGCATTGCGTTTAGGGGCGCGCACGCACACTGTACGCGTACGCGCCGATGCTGCACGTGATTTATTTAATGCAACTCGTGGCCAGTGATTTGAGGAGCATTTTGGGCCCAATCCAACTCATTTCTTATGCTATTTAAACCAAGGATTGAAGAGGGATGAAACACTTAGTCATCATTAGTTTAGTTTAGATTAGTTTTGGAGGGAAAGTTAGTTTTAGAGAGAGAAGCTCTCACTTCACTCTAGGATTAGGATTAGGTTAGATCTATATTAGGAATTCTTAGATCTAGGTTAATTTCATGCTTAGATTTACTTTTCCTTTTGTAATTCTTCTTCTTCTACCTCTCCTTTCTCTAGTTTAGCATTTAATTCTTATAATTCTCTACTTTTATGATTGATGCACTTTTGTTCTCCTATTTCTCTTTAATGCAATTTATGTTTTCATGTTCCTTTATTGTTCATTTGATTTGTTGTTGTTTAATTCCTTGCAATTGAGTAGTGTAGATTTACTTTCCTTGAAATTTTCCTATGTTTACTTTTGGTGCCTTCCAAGTGTTTGATAAAATGCTTGGTTGGATTTTAGAGTAGAATTTTATGCTCTTGGCTTGAGAAGGTAACTTAGGAACTCGAGTTACTAATGTCCAAGTAATTGATGATTGGGAGCCATTAACTCTAGATCTCACTAATTGAATTGGTAGAGAGCTAGGATTTATGGACTTGGATTGACATAGCTCATTTGACTTTCCTTTATTAGTTAGAGGATGATTTAAGGGGGTTGATCCTTGCCAATTCTTATGTTGTGGTTAGTGATTAGGATAGAGACCCTTGACCACCAACCTTTGCCAAGGACTTTTTGTTGGTTGTTAGTTTATTTCCTTTGCCATTTACATTTCATGTCTCTTATTCCAAAAACCCAAAAACATATCTCATAACCAATAACAAGACACTTTATTGCAATTCCTAGGGAGAACGACCAGAGGTTTAAATACTTCGGTTTATAATTTTAGGGGTTTGTACTTGTGACAAACAACTTTTTGTATGAAAGGACTATTGTTTGGTTTAGAAACTATACTTGCAACGAGAATTCATTAGTGAAATTCTAAACTGTCAAAAATCCATTCATCAAAATGGCGCCGTTGCCGGAGATTGCAATGGCGCCATTTTTAGGGTTTATCTTGTGTTGAATTTAGAAGGTTTTGTCAACTTTTCTCTCATGTATCCAATGAAATAGCATGGTTTTGTAAATTCTCCTTTAATTGTGCTTAAGAGTGAAAACATGCTTTTGAGGTCTTAAATTAGCTAAATTTAATTCACCTTGATTCCATTAGATGCCTTAATATGTTTGTTAAGTGATTTCAGATTTAGGAGGCAAGGATTGGATTGAGGGAATGAAGAAAAAGCATGTAGAAATGGAGAACTCATGAAGAAATGAAGGAATCGCAAAAGCTATCAAGCCGACCTCTTCGCACTTAATCGATCATAACTTGAGTTACAGAGATTCAACTGACGAGGTTCTAGTTGCGTTTGAAAGCTAACATCCGGGGCTTCAAAATGATATAAGATTTACCATAGTTGCATCGCGTTTAGGGGTGCGCACGCGCACTGTATGTGTACGCACCGATGCTGCACGTGATTTATTTAATGCAACTCGTGGCCAACGATTTGAGGAGAATTTTGGGCCCAATCCAACTCATTTCTTATGCTATTTAAACCAAGGATTGAAGAGGGATGAAACACTTAGTCATCATTAGTTTAGTTTAGATTAGTTTTGGAGAGAAAGTTAGTTTTAGAGAGAGAAGCTCTCACTTCTCTTTAGGATTAGGATTAGGTTAGATCTAGATTAGGAATTCTTAGATCTAGGTTAATTTCATGCTTATATTTACTTTTTCTTTTGTAATTATTCTTCTTCTACCTCTCCTCTCTCTAGTTTAGCATTTAATTCTTGTAATTCTCTACTTTTATGATTGATGCACTTTTGTTCTCCTATTTCTCTTTAATGCAATTTATGTTTTCATGTTCCTTTATTGTTCATTTGATTTGTTGTTGTTTAATTCATTGCAATTGAGTAGTATAGATTTACTTTCCTTGCAATTTTCCTATGTTTACTTTTATTACCTTTCAAGTGTTTGATAAAATACTTGGTTGGATTTTAGAGTAGAATTTTATGCTCTTGGCTTGAGAAGGTAACTTAGAAACTCTTGAGTTACTAATGTCCAAGTAATTGATGATTGGGAGCTATTAACTCTAGATCTCACTAATTGAATTGGTGGAGAGCTAGGACTTATGGACTTGGATTGACATAGCTCATTTGACTTTCTTTTATTAGTTAGAGGATGATTTAAGGGGGTTGATCTTTGCCAATTCTCATGTTGTGGTTAGTGATTAGGATAGAGACCCTTGACCACCAACCTTTGCCAAGGCCTTTTTGTTGGTTGTTAGTTTATTTCCTTTGCCATTTACATTTCATGTCTCTTATTCCAAAAATCCCAAAACATACCTCATAACCAATAACAAGACACTTTATTGCAATTCCTAGGGAGAACGACCCGAGGTTTAAATACTTCAGTTTATAATTTTAGGGGTTTGTACTTGTGACAAACAACTTTTTGAATGAAAGGACTATTGTTTGGTTTAGAAACTATACTTGCAACGAGAATTCATTAGTGAAATTCTAAACTGTCAAAAATCTATTCATCAGATTGATGAGGATTTTCTTTGAAATATGGTTTTTGAATGAATTTGGAAATGAGATTTGGATTGATGAATGATTATGATGTTGAGAATGTTGAGATATGATCTTTGAATTATTCATATGGCTTATGAATTTGAAATATCTGAGATACGAGGTTCTCTGGATTAAGTGCCGTGGCTTGCCACCACGTGTACCAGGTTGAAAACTTGATACTCTGTTGACCCTACGACGTAAGTGTGACCGGGCACTATATAAATTTCCGGGAATATTACCCCCATTGAGCAATATTGATTATTTGAGAAAAAGCTATGCATAGACTCTTGGGGATGCACGTTGGAGGACAGTCTAAGGTCAATTCAGACTTGTCGGGTTGGCTGGATAACCGACAGATGAGCCTCATCAGCCATAGGACAGGAATGCATCATATGCATTTGTATGCTTTGTTTGGGTTTGAACTTGTTTGGGTTTGCCTAATTGCTAAACTGTTCTTAACTGCTACTTGAACTATTTGCTGTAACTGCTACCTAAACCTGTGTTTTCCTTGTCTGTTTTGTCTGTGTTTGTCCTGGTGTGCTACTTTTGAGAATGAGCTTTGGTGCTGAATTGATGATTGTGTTGATTGATTGCGTGGTTGGTCTATGATTGAAATTTTCTTATAAGAAAGGAAATATTTCGTATTTCTAAAAGATTAAACATTATTTCTTTGAAAAAGTTTTGAGCGATTACCTATTGGTTTTTAAAAGATTCATAAGGCAATGATAATCACTGAGCTTGAAAACAGTTTTCTTATTAAATATCTTCTTATGATAACTTTGAAACTCCGTGGTGAGACCGTGTGGTTAGGTTCTCACCCCCTACAGCCTTACCTTTTCAGAAACCGGATGAAGAAGCATTATGAAGAGTTATACTGCGTTGGTTTATATGTTGTTGTATTAATTAGATTATTTTCTTCCCTCGTCTTTGTTATTACATTTTTGTAGGAGAGATAGGAGTTGTATGTTATATATATATATATATATATATATATATATATTATAAGTTGTTACGTAAGGAGTCTTGTATATGAATCTATGCCGGCTTGTTTTTTTTTAAGATAAAGTATTTATTTTCCGGTTTTTAAAGAAATCAGTGATACATTGTCGAGTCACAGGCTCTTATTTTAATATTAAATATATAAAGTAGTCGTAATACTTCTTACTAGAGTAGCGCAGCCGGAAGCGCGACATTCTGGTAGTAAGGATGTTATACTATAAATTAACTTTTCGCAAAGTTAAAAGTTCTTTTTAAAATAGTGTCAAACACACATATTATAATTTTTTATAATTCAAAAGTCAGAAAAAATAGCTTCTGCTACTTTCCAAACGGACTCTAATTATCATTATATTAAGTTTATCAGAGAAGAAAAGGAAAACTCGCTTGATTTTTGATCTAGTCGTGACCGTATATTAGGGTGCGTTTGTTTTCAAAGATAGGACAGAACACGACACTGAGACAGAGACAATAGGACGGAGACACTAAAAATTATTGTTTGTGTATTGTGTTTGGATACGATGTACAAGACACTAATGTAATGTCCAGTATTATGTTTGGATACATATGGACAAGACTAAAATATTATATGAAATGACTAAAATAACCATATGATTCCAAATTTTCTACATCATCAAGTACAAAGTAATTTAATAGAGAATGAGAGTACGTAGGAGTACAGACGAAACTTTTGAAAAAATATTTGAAGAGACAAAAAATTTTAATAAAAAATATATAATAGTATTTATATTAAAATAAAAATTATAAATATATTTATTTTATTTTTAAATTTATTATTAATATGTAGGAATACATATGGTTAAGATTAATAAAAAAATAGATCTGAGTTTGATTAATAAAAAATTTTGTTTAGGTTAATAAGCCAAATTAATTTTAAATAAAAAATCAATTTTAAAAAAAATCTATTTTTACATGGAAAAAAAAAGTTTTTGCACATAAAAATTTATTTTTATTTAGAAAACCAATTTTTTTTTATCTAAAAACTGATTTTTTTTAAATTATATAAAATCAATTACAATTTATAAATTATTTTTTAGCATTTTAAAAAGATCAATTTTACCTTTAATAATATTTATCTTTCAAAAGTTTCAAGACTAATTATAGGAAAAATAAGAAGGGATAATAGTGGAATAATAAAAAATATCTATGGACAAAAAGAAAAACAAAATTTATAAAAGAGTCCGTGTCCACTCTTCCAAAATTCAGTGTCCATCATTGTCTTTCGTAGAAGAGTGGACACAAAAATATAAAAAATCGTCCCGGAGACAATGTGTTCCGTGTCCATGTCTCTGCTTCCAAACACATTCTAAATATGTACTGTCCATGTCTCTGTGTCCTGTCTCCGAAAACAAACGCTACCTTAAAGATGTTTCAAATGCAGATGAGGATATAAAAATGAATGGAAACTGGCCACATGAAAGCAAACAATTCAGTTGTTAAACGATGATTTTTATAAAAATTAGAATTGAGTAATTATTTAAAAAAAAAAAAGATGATCATCATAAATTTTAAATTTTTATAAAAGTATTACTAATTTTATAACAAATATTTTATAAATTAATATTAAAATCTAAACACTTAAATATAAGTAAAGAGGATTTAAAGTTATTATATGTTAGTGTAAACTGTATTTTTTTTTTTATTGTTTTGCTAATCACTTAAAAATGATGAAATTATTAATCAAGTAAGATTTGTCACTCTTGATGTGTACTGCATGCTAAAGAAAACTATTTGATATCAAATTTTATTACGTTTTTAAATATAATTTTTTTATTATAAATTATTCTGTTATTATTTATAAATATCATTATTCAACTCTTTATTACCAATATCAAATATACTATAATATAATAATAATTCTATTTATTATTACTTATTAATAATAGCCCACCACTATCATATGCCAACCACGCCATAAGATGTATGGCTATCCATCCACCACCTACACGAATCAATGTACGTGCCCAAAAGAAAAATAAGAAAGAAAGAAGCAACAAAGAAAAAACTTATATCATTAATAATAATATTATACATTTAAATCTTTTTATTAATTGGGTCCAATCAAATTAGTTTAATATAATAAAAATTAATTATAATTAAAATTATTTTAAATTTTATTATTTAATTTATTTAAATTTAATTTATAAAAAAATTAAATATATAACATTCTTCTATCATTAATTATCATTATATTTAAATCTTCTCGAGAGAGAAAATAAAAATTCGTTGACTTTTGACCCAGTCGTGCCAGTATATTAAAGATGCATGAAGTGCAGGTAAGAGTAATTAAAAATGGCAAATTCTACAGTATAATCGAAAAAAACATTCAGAAGTCTGAATCCTAAGTGACCGTGGCACGGTTTGGACACGTAGAAGGAAGACCAGGGTCGTTGATATTGGTGAGCAGCCAGAAAGGCTGACACCAGCAGTTGGGTGCAGGATTTTAAAATTTGTTTCGGGTGGAATTACGAAACGATATAATTAACTTTTATTGGGTGATGGGCCGATGAATGGCTAGAAAGCTACGTTTTTGATGATTCATTGGAGTGTGGAAGCCCAATAGGATTTAAAGAGTCGTGAAAACATTAGAACAACAAACAAATAAAAGAGATCGGATTTGCCAAAAGATTATTTGCACGAGCATCAAAAAGAGATGATAATGTTAGTGAAGGCAAAAAAAAAAAAAAAAAGTCATGGTTGAAATCGATAAATATGAATTTTAGTGTGTGTTTAGATTACAGTTTACAAATGAAAATTTGTACAAAATTGATTTTATAAACTTGATTTTGATGAAAAATAAATTTGTGTTAACATGATTTATATTTGGCAATCTTTATATCAAAATGAATTATAGTAACATAAATGTTATTTGTATTATACTACTCAAAATCACTTCTAAATAAAAAATTACTAAAAGAGATATCAATTTAAATAATCTTTTATATTATCCTAATATTTTACTTTAGATATTTGAATAGATCTCATTTACAAATTTTACAAAGACGAATAAAAAATAAAAATTTTTTATACAAAACAAAAATAAAGTACAGTAGAAAATAAAAAAAAATACTCATACAAATAAATAACAATAAAAATTTTATATAATTAACAACATATATCATATGAACAAAATATACAACAAAAGATAAATAAAATTTATATGAATAAAATGAAATAAAAAAATTTATCCACAACATAAATATAGTGTAGTAAAGAAAAGAAAAAACAAATTTATATTAACAAAAAATAATAAAAATACCATAAAAATTAATAAAAATAAGAATTTATATGAACAATATTTGTTATACGAATAAAAATATATAATAAAAATAAATAAAAAATTATATGAACAAAACTAAATAAAAATTAAAAAAGATTTCATAAAGAATACAACATATATCATAAGAAAAAGTATAGAGAGACAATAAATTTAGTGAACAATACAGTTACGTATATGGTAATCTTCCTTCTTCACTTGTGATTTTTGTGATTTTTGTAGGAATGTAGTGTATTTTTATTTTATTGGGTCAATTTTAAAATCTATTATTTATATTATTTACAAAAATTATTATCTACCTAACAAAACTAATATCATAAAACTCGCTTTGACTACTGTTCCAATTAAAAAAATGTTAAACACAAAACAATTCTTCACTCAAAAATAATGTCCAATATGCACAGCTCAACGCTGCCAAAAAATCTAAACGGCCCACCAAGTGTTTTCCTCCAAAAATCATTTAACTACATCATTCCATTAACAATGACACTTAGCTTTAACAATTAATCATATGCAACATTAATAGTCCACATCTAAAAAATACTTTTCTTTACTTCTTGTGTCAGGGTATTTTTTTATGTGCTGACTTTCCAAATCCATGTAATCTCACATGCGTAGTGGTATGGAGAGATACACTTGGCATCCATAGGTTTGGATGTTTTTAGTGTCCATATCATAGCCTTTGCTATTAAAAATTGGAATTTTTTTTGATACGATAATAAATTTATACATATCAATATAATAAAAATATAGACAAATAATAAAATAACACGTAAATTATATTATCCATGTTAGTATTTAATATTTTTTTAAAAAAAATATAATATCAATACTTTTATTAATACATCCTTATAATTTAATAAAAATAAAAAATGTTTTTTATTTAATTTTATAAAAATACCTAAATATCTTTTTTTGTGTTGGACAAAACTAACTATTTAAATTAATTAAAGTTTAAAACTCAACTAACTTTAATCTTATAATTTAATTTTAAATAATTTAAAAATAAAATAAAAATATATTTAATTATTCATCTAGACTAAAAACACTTATTTCAATTTTATCGATGCTTCTTATAAACCTTAATCTCCTAGAGTCATTTATACAAATAAAAAAAATACATCTAAAAAACTTTAAAAAAAATTAAAGAAGTTTTTATCTTCTCGGTTTTCTCATCTCCTCTTCACCCTCTCAAAGAACGTCTCTCTCACTCTCAATTTTTCGATTCAAACTCTCTCTTCTCTCTCACTGCCACTAGCCCACTAGAATCTCTCTTAGTCTCATTCGAGTTTAGTCTCCTTCACACTCGTCGGTATCTCGTCGTTCGTCTCGTCTCGTTGTCGGCGTTTTAACATCTCCCGGCCTTCCCTGGGTTCCTTAGCTTATCTTCCGATTTCGGGTCCTCGCCATGGATCGTGGAATCGTCACTTGTTTCGTTGCTCGTTGGTGAGCGGATATTTTATATGCTTTTTGGCATCATTTTCATATAGTTTTCATTATATTTTGTTTAAGTTTTATTATGTTTTCATAGATTTTAGTGCAAAATTTACATTTTTTTATTCTACTTTGAGTTTGTGTATTTATGGTAATTTCAGGTATTTTCTGGCTGAAATTGAGGAGTTTGAGTAAAAGTCTGATTCAGAGACAGAAAAAGGACTGCAGATGATGTTGGATTCTGACCTCCGTGCACTTGAAGGAACTTTTCTGGAGCCACAGAAGTCCAAATGGCGCGCTCTCAACGACTATAGAAAGCTAATATCCAGGGCTTTCCAGAAATATATAATAGTTCATACTTTGCTTCGAAAATGAAGGCCCCAAACTGGCATTCAACGCTAGCCACTACCCTCATTCTTGGTGTTCAACACTCAAAGGGGAGTAGCTGGCGTTGAAACGCTCAAAAGGGAGTCCAAGGTTGGCGTTCAACGCCCAAGAAGGGTCTAGCTCGTGGATTTCACTCAAACTCAGCCCAAATAGTCACCAAGTGGGCCCCAGAAGTATATTTTCGCACTATCAACCTAGTTTATCTTATTTCCGTAATCCTTAGTTAGTAGATTAGTATATATAGACAAGAATTCACCCTTATTGAGGACTCTTGTCCACTTTTACGTTTCACATCACTTTAAGGCTAGAGTCAGAGAAGCAGCTCTTTCTGATCCGGAAAATCTGCCTTATCTGTGGCACCTGGAGTAGGATCGTGAAGGGGAGTAGATTGCTTAGAGCTTCATCTTCTGCTACAGTAAGAAACCTAGAGGTGGCTTGATGAGAGGACATGAGTCACTTCAACATGGTGGATTGCTGCAGTAGAGGAGGTTAACTTGATGAGAAGACATGAGTTAATCACTTATGGCTTCCATTGAAGGAATCAGAAAGTTATTGAGAAAGACAGTAAGAAAAGTTAATCCGAAAAGACAAAACATCTCCGAAGCCTCAACCGTTCTATCACCATTGATTTCACACATATCTAGTAACGTTTTATTTATTTATCTGTTTTATGTATTTTTCGGTGACAAACTATATTTTCTATCCGCCTAACCAAAATTTACAAGATAACCACTGCTTACTCAAACCAACAATCTCCGTGGGATCGACCCTCACTCACCTGAGATATTATTTGGACGACCTGGTATACTTGTTGGTATATCTGTGCGAAATGTGCGGAGCCAGTTTTGTGCACCACTCGTCGTTTCGAGTCCTCGCCGTCACCAAGTCGTTGTGGACTGTTGTTGAGTCCTTGCATCATCGCTTTCCCTGTGGTGTGTTTGATTGTCGCAAGTTCTATTTTAGTGGACATGTGATGCTAGTTTTGATGCTACATATCCTTGTTTTTTTGTCTTTTGTAGCTTGATCCTCATATTAAAAAAGCTTTTGATGTTGCCTTTGGCAATATATATGCATTTCATGCTGCTCAAAAGTCACCTGAGAGAAGCGTTGAGAACATGAAAGTATGTCAATGCTAATTCTATGCTTCTGGCTTACCTTAAGCAAATTCTTACTATGGCTATGTACAATTTGTAGCATAGTTTGGTTTTGTGAAATTACATGTTAAGTAGCTTCATGTACATTTAGGAGTAATAGTAAATAGCACTAGATAGGTCGATTAGATAGAAATCATAGAATACTTTTGATGAATCCTTTTCCTTGATTAGTGTCTTGCATTCAATCTTTTAAGTGATCTCGATTTTGTAAACGTACTTTGTCTTTTTTCATTATCATGCTTCCATGCTTGCTCCCTTTTGACTTTGTTTTGCCGATTATTATTCATGAGAGTCATGAATTTTGTTAAATATCTCAGGGAGTCTAATGCAAGAGAGTTGCAAGAAGTATTAATTCTGTGGATCTTTATGTTCCAGGAAAAACTGTTGTGTTTTCTTGAACAGCTTTAGTGCTTGCAGTTGTAAGTTGAACTGATATTTTACTCTAGCTTCTACAATTCTTTGGTTTCCTATAGTTTTCATTTGAACATTATAATATTTATGTTTCTAGATTTAGCTGAGCCTTTATTCTATTTACAGCCAGTACAAATTGTTGGATGTAAAACTATTGTCCTTGCAATACCTCCCACTCAGGATGGCAACATATGCAAGATATTTTTTTTATGACGTACAAAAAGTATAATCATTGGGTTTATTTTTCTTCTTCTAACCAACGCTTTTGTGCAGGAAGTGCTTTATTGTCTATTGTGCAAAGAAGGCTGGAGTGACTCACATTTTTAAAGTTAGAGGCGCTCAAGTTTAAAACATTCTTAAAGCTGTATTGTCTATTGTCTACTAAAGTGTAAAGATTGTTAATGAACGTGAGAAACGTTGATGGGGATGAAGGTGATGAGGTGTGGGTGAAGGTTTAGGTGTTGAAGCTTTGAGATTGTTCTTCTTGGGATGAAGAAGGAGATTCTATGGCCTCTCTTTGCTAGCTTGTTGGAGAGGTGGAGACATGGAGTGAGGTGTCCCATGGCGAACCATGGATACATGGCTATGTGCAAAGGTGGCGGTGGAAGAGAAGAAGGAGGAGGACGCGAGGTGCATCCATGGCTTTCCTTCATTGTTTTTTTTTTTTTTTTTTTTTGGTGTTTGTAATCACAATGATGGTTCTGATTTTCTACCTATATCATTTTCATTTCTAAATGAGTTATTTTTCAGACTCTTCTAGAAATTAAATGGTTGACTATGATACAAATATTTCAAGCCACATGTGATTGATGTGTCTCTTTATATTTATAACTTATTTATACTAGAACTTAATTAGGATAAAATAGACTACTAATTAAATTACAAGTTTACAACGCTAAATAAGTGTATCCTTTTATTTAAACTTATTTAGAACATTGAGTATTAGGATACGTACTTCAGTGCATACCTATTGAAACTATTCTTTATATCTGAAAAGCAATAAATCCTCTCTTCCCCCATTTGATAATGTTAGTTTGTATAAAGTTTCTCTACTCAACTAAACATATAATATTTTCGTAAGTATTAATTTAAAATAATGCTATAAATTTAAATTTTTTTATTAATCAATTCCAATTAAATTAGTTTAATATCAACAAAAATTATTGATTGATAACATTATTTCAAGTTTTATTATTATAAAATTTAATTAGATTTGGTTCATAAAAAGATTTAAATGTATATCATTACTCATTAATTTATGTAAAAATATTTGATGATAAAAAAAAAATTAACAAAAAACAACATAACTTACTTTATTTAATAATATATATTAATTTTGATTTTTTTTATTTCTCTAGTATTATTGTAATTTATGTACTAAATTAAGAGATAAATTATTTATCACCTAAATATTCTCTAAGTTTTCATGTATGTTTCGATGTAAAGTAAGAGTGCTGTTTACCTAATTAACTTAAATTTTCTCCCATTCTTCTTGCATGTTTTGATTAACTTAGATTAATTATCTTAAAATTTAGATTAATTAGGTAAATACCACTTTTATTTATATCAAAACATGTATAAAGATTTGGAGAATATTTAGGTGATTAGTAATCTCTCTTAATTTAGTACATAAATTACGATAATATTTAGTAAAAAACTTAGGTTAATTTATCGTAATTATTTATGCATCAAAACATGCTACCAATAACTGTTTCAAAACCATTCATGTGTTGATGTAAAATATTTGTGTATGTATCATAGTTGTTGTTGGTTTAATTATTCTATTGATCACTATAGTTTTGTGAAATTTTCAATTAGGTTTCTATACTTTTTTTTAATTGGATCTCTGCACCAAATTTTTTTTTTCAATTAAGTCCCTCTTAGTAGTAATTGGCTTAATTTTATAGGGACCTAACTAAAAAAAAAGAATTGGTACAGGGACCTAAATAAAAGGAAAAAAAAGTGTAGGAACCAATTAAAAAAAATTTTTGGTGCAAGGACTCAATTAAAAGAAAAAAAAGTATAAGAACCTAATTGAAATTTTTACGAAACTATATGGAGTAGCAGAGTAATTAAACCGTTGTTGTTTTACTTTAGGAAATGTTCTTTTTAACTCTAGCTTATTAGAAACTCTTGTTCACTTGAGCATTGAAGAGATTTTACAAATTGCAAAGTATCGTCAGCACCAAAATTCATAAGTCGATAGCAACTCAGAGAACGACAAATCTCCCAAGTGGAAGAGAAAGATCTACAGTTGAAATTCCATACATACAACAAGATTAGATCAGAGGCACCAGGTCCACTCAAGTTAAAATTTCTTTTGGATGGGTAAAAAATCTGGACTCACCATCCTGGAATTCCACCACTCTTATTTCCAGGAATAATGATGTCAAACCCACATCGGAAATGACAAGGTTGCTACCTCCAAATAAAACAGAAGGAAACTTAGATGTGCAAGAGAAAATGGGAACAGGGAGAGTGATATAGAAGGCAGGCATGTAGAGTACGCACCTTAACAAGTCTTGCAAACCATGAGAGTGCAGCCGGAATGCAATCAAAGAATTTCTTCCTATGCTTATTGTATTTGTTGATTAAAACATACAATCCTCACCTATGGTTACGAGATGCGGATACCGTTTGAAAATACTTTCCCCCTAATGGTGCACTATCAAATGGGAGCTCAGGTAAAACTCAATTATGCCAGCCTCGAAAGCTTCTTGATGGTACTAGGTAGACGGCTTAAGTGAGTTCCCTTCAAGTTTAATCTTTCTAAACAACTCAAATCACCAATAGAAGCAGGAATAGTTTCTATTATAGGTAGGGGTTTAGGTTACGGTTTCGGATTTTTTTTTAAGTCGAATGAATGTAGATTTTTTTTTTTAGTAATTTTGTAATATTATGTGTTTTTTTTTTTATTTTTTTTATTTTTATTAAGAGAGTAAAATAAGAAAAAAAATTGAGAATGTAAAACAAGAAGAAAAAGATGAATAAAAAAGATGATGATGATAATAAAAAAGAAGAAGAAAAAACAGTTACAAGATCTAGAGTAATTTATCATGGCCTAAAGCAAGTAGTTATTGAATAATTAACACTATAGTACTGTGACATTTTATTAGCAAGTTAATGTGCAGGAATAATCGGATAAATTTTGTATTTTTTGGTCGGATTGTAGATAATATTCTCCTTCACCTTGAAGAAAGAAGGGTTGGACCCCTCATCGTTGTGTTGAGTTCTAAATTATGCAGAATTTATCAAAATAAAATTAAAATACACTGAAATTTTTTAACAAATACACATATATTTCTTAATTTTTATATCGAAATTACTTAATGATTGCAACGTACAAACTCAGTTTGAAAACAAGCACACAAACAAAACTGAATCATGAACAAAAACATATCTAAATTAATTTTAGATCAGACAATGTCATTAATATAACAAAAATTCAACGATAACGATAATAATAACGACAATAACAATAAAGAAAATGACGATGACGATATAATCAGAGACGGATCCACATGAAAGAGTGTGGGGGCAACTGCCCCATTGAGATTTTATGAAGTTTTATGTATTATATGGGATAAAAATTTATTTGCCTCACTTAATAAATAAATTTGACCTCATTTCAATTTTTTTTAATCCATTTCTGTATTCATATTGTATAGAGAGAAGATCTCATTATCTTATAATAATATTATATTTGATTATTTAATAAAAAATAATTAAAAAATAAGACAGTATTTTAAATCTAAATACTAAAAGCGTCATTTTTTTATGCTCTCTCAAATTTTAATTCCCTTTTTTTGTTGTTCGTTTTTTATTCTCTATTTTCTAGTAAGACTCTTTAATTTAATTCTTTAATTTCTTTTGATTTAATTAAATATTTATTTTTATCTTTTTATATTTTTTAATTCATTCAATTATTTTGCATTTTATTTTGTAGTTATGTTATTGTATATATTTTTTATTACATGATTAATAGTTATTGAATAATAAGATTCATCAATAACTTAAATTTTGAAATATAATAATATTAATTAGCAACAAATAACGGTTGAAATGAAAAGTTTATAAATATTATAAAGAGTCGATTTCGTAATTCTATGAGAGATGAATTTTTAATAATTATTTAGTGACATATATAAAAAATAGACATTTAATTGGAGTTGAAATCCATTTTGGCCCCTGAAATTTTCGACCGGCCTCAATTTCAACCCCCAAATTTATAGTTACCCAATTAACACCCCCAAATATTGGATTGTGTCCCACGCTTGCCCCGTAGCTATCTCCGTTAACGGAGATCTGATATGGCACGTTAAGTTGACAGAGTGTGTATCCACGTGGCACCCAGCTTGTTAGAATGGATGTGTAATGAGTGAATGATGTGGCAAAAGTTGAATGAACTCAATTTGCAACCCTCTTTTCCCAATATGTTCGAGACTTTGTTGGAGAAATTGAGTTCATTCAACTTTTGCTACGTCATTCACTCATCACACATCTATTCTGCCAAGCTGGGTGCCACGTAGATACACACTTTGTCAACTTAACGTGCCATATCAGATCTCCATTAACGGAGATAGCTACAGGGGCAAACCTGGGACACAATCTAATATTTGAGGGTGTTAATTGGGTAACTATAAATTTGGGGGTCGAAATTGAGGCCGGTCGAAAATTTCAGGGGCCAAAATGGGTTTCAACTCCATTTAATTGTATTGAGAATGAAAGAATTACTCAATCTTTTTAAAATATAAAATTTAAAAGAATAAAATTCTAAGTTATATGTTATTATTTAAATTACTATATAAGTATTTTAATTTATTAATTAAATAATTAGAAGAAATTTTATAATAATAAAATATATATAATTATAAAATTATTATCATATTTTATATACTTTGCTCCCACTGATAAATTTTTTTGGATCTGTCATTGGATATAATGATAACGATGATGATGATAACGATGATGATGATGATAATGGAGAAGGAGGAGGAGAAAAACGAATAAAAAAAATCAAATAAAAAAAAGAGGAAGTGTAACACCCTCACTACCAGAAGGTCATGCTTCCGGTTGCGCCACTCTGATAGCAAGAAGTATTACGACTACTTTATATACTAAATATTAAAATAGGAGCCTGTGACTCGACACCGTATCGCTGATTTCTTTGAAAATCGGAAATAAAACATAATATCTCATAATATAATATACATATAAAACATACAACTCCTATTCCTCTTACAAACTTGTAATAATAAAGGCGAGGGAAGAAAATAATCTAATTAATACACCAATATATAAACCAAACGCAGTATAACTCTTCTTAATGCTTCTTCATCCGGTTCCTGAAAAGGTAAAGCTGTAGGGGGTGAGAACCTAACGACACAGTCTCATCACGGAGTTTCAAAGTTGTCATAAGAAGATATTTAATAAGAAAACTGTTTTCAAGCTCAGTGATTATGATTGCCTTATGAATCTTTTAAAACCAATAGGAAATCGTTCAAAACTTTTTCAAAGAAACAATGTTTAATCTTTCAGAAGTCCGAAACCTTTCCTTTCTTATAAGAAAATCTCAATCAGAAACCAACCACGCAATCAAACAACACAGTCATTAACTCAGCACCAAAATTCATTCTCAAATGTAGCACGCTAGGACAAACACAGGCAAGACAGACAAGGAAAGCTCAAGTAGGTAGCAGTTACAGCAAATAGTTCAAGTAGCAGTTAAGAACAGTTTAGCAATTAGGCAAACCAAAACAAGTTCAAACCCAAGCAAAGCATACAAATGCATATGATGCATGCCTGTCCTATGGCTGATGAGGCTCATCTGTCGGTTATCCAGCCAACCCGACAAGTTTGAATTGTCCTTAGACTGTCCCCCGACGTGCATCCCCAAGAGTCTATGCATAGCTTTTTCTCAAATAATCAATATTTCTCAATGGGGGTAACATTCCCGGGAATTTATATAGTGCCCGGTCACACTTACGTCGTAGGGTCAACAGAGTATCGAGTTTTCAACCTGGTACATGTGGTGACAAGCCACGGCACTTAATCCAGGGAACCTCGTATCTCAGATATTTCAAATTCATAAGCCATATAAATAATTCATTCATCATTCATCAATATCTAAGTCATTCTCAATATCATCATCATTCGTCAATCCATATCCCATTTCCAAATTCATTCAAAAATCATATTTCAAATCAATCATCATCATCCTTCTTTCCGTTAATCAACAATCTCAATCCAAAACATAATTCTTTTTTTCTAAATAAATCAATCTTAAACAAATAACGTTTAAGAACTACATCTTTTTAAACAATTACTTCAAACAAAGCTTCCAATTTTATAAAATTTCGGCAGCATCTCCTCTAAAAATCAGATTCTGCCACCCTTTTCGGGTCCCAACCAAACCAAACCAAACACCTGTTAATCAGTCAAATCACTTCCAATAACCATTATCACAACAACAGCACTCAACCCAAGGAAATTACAAAATCCAGAATTTAATCAACCAATCCTATAAATCACAATTTAAACCGACTTCAACCAATAGCATCAATCAATAGTTAAGAATTCTCAGTCTTCTCAAACAGTGTCAAACTAAACCATCCCTCAAACACTTTTCGAATCATTTCCAAAATAGAAAATCATTCTCAATAAATAACCCGTTTTCAAATCTCAAGTCTTTTCCAAATTTATTTTAAAATCAAATTTCCATATCAAATCGGATTTAATATCAAATCAAATTTCAATATTAAATCTTTTTTAAAATCAAACCGTTTCCAAAATTAACCTAAAAGGCAATAATAAATCTTCTCTAATAATTCAAGGAAAACCACTTTAACAACATCAATCAACTAATCCAAATATCCAACTTTCTCAATCGATCAGTTTATCAATCAAACTAATAATCTCATTCAACCAAAACAACTCAATTCAATTCATAAGACTCACGAAATCACAAAAAATGTATTTTACGCATTAATATCGATTTATAACAACCCTGTAATGTAAAATAGATTTAAGAAAAACCCTACCTCGGTGTAGCAATCGCATAGTTTTAACACAACAGTCCCGCTTAGTCTAAACTCACAATAGCAGTGGCGATTCCAACACAACCGGGACGATGGCAACATCACCAACTCCGATTACACTCACAGCAACATCGAATTTGATGGAATCAAATGCAGAAACAACTCTAAAAATTCAAGGCAACACTGAAAATAAAATATATTTAAAATCATAACAAATAGATAAACGAGACCATGGCAGTTCAGAGTATAAAAGTGAAACAAAGTCAGGAGAAAGGCTAGACATAGGGCAGTGACACTGAACTTGGATTGGGGCAAGTCAACAACAATGGTAGCAACGTTAGAACTGGCGGTAGCAATTCCAGTCACCCCAGCAGCAACAATTCTTAAGGAACATCAACCATCACAGCCCACAGCTATAGCGGCTTAAGCCTAAAACATCAACGCTTAAGGTTCTCAATCAACGGAGAGCAGGACAGTAGCAGTGGAGGTTCATAAACAAAAATAACTTACAGTAACTAAGGAAAACAAGGAAACGAAGCATAGCAATAGCAGCAGGGTGATTGCATCAACATAAGGAAGATGGCCTCCTCCCCCACCTCAGCTTGTGACTCCGGCGGCGACGAGCTCCACGGACGGCGATGGCGGAGAAAACAGTGGCGGTGACGGACCCAGAAGCGGCGACTCTGCTTGACAGTAACGGACCCAGAGGCGGCAGCGATCACAGTCACGACAGAAGCTTCGAAGGTAGTGACCCTTGGCCTCCTCGGTCGGTGGCACGACGGCGCAGAACGGCGGCGGCAACTGTGTGATCTCCTCTCTCGGGTCTCCTCTCTCCTCTGCCAACAACGAAGGTGACGGTGGCGGTGATACCCACCGCGATGCCTCCTTCTTCTTCCTTCCTCCCCTCTGCTCTCCCCGTTCTCGTTCTCTCTTCTCCCTTTCTTTCTTTCTTCTGGCTGTTGGGTTTTGGCTGTGGGTGTTGGGTTATTTTGGGGAAAGGGTATGCCGGCTAGGTTAGGGAAATTTGGGTTAGGATTGTGTTTTGGGAATTTAGGGTTTTGATTTGGGAATTAGAATTTTATGATAAAATTGGAGATTTTTGGATTCATCTAAAATTTAATTAAATCTCTAAAATTACTTTAAAATATCATTTATTGTATCAAAATACTAATTGATTTGAAATCAAATACTCTAATTAAAATTATAAGGTAATATAATTAATTTTTTTATTTATAAAAATATTAGTATTAAATTCCAAAATCTCAATTACTTAAACCAAACCATATAAAATTCTTATTATTTTATATTTGCTAAACTTTATTATTCAAATATAGAAAATAATTCGATAATTATAAAATCAGATAAAACCTTAAATTACTTTAAACTTAATTAACAAAAAATTGCTTTAATTTATCTTTAATAAAATAATTCCTGAGGTTAAGGTACTTAATGAATAAATAAATCAACATTAACTCTTAATAAGATTTTTCTGAAATTTTTGGGTCTTACATCCTACCTACCTTATAAAAATTTTCGTCCTCGAAAATTAAAGTAATACTTAAAATAATAAATAAATTTAACACTCTTCTTTTTAAACACTTTATAGAAAGGTATGAAATCTTAGTATGCATATATAAATGTTTAAAACTTTACAAAATCTTGGAGGAACAAAATAGGGTGCAAATTAAGATAGACGTTCATAAAACAAAACGGTAGCTTGTGTGGCAAAAAGGGCTACAAAACAGGCTGGTATAAAACAACGGATATAACGCTCGTTCACAGATCTCTTATCCATTTTAGAACTTCAACTCCCCAATTCCATCAATCATTTCACAACTCCATAATCTGTCACAATCCTAACATCCGCAAACTTTTACGAGGTACAAACTGCTATACTCCTCACAACGTTGTGCACTTACCAATCCATCTTTCATGTTTACGAGCAGCATTTTTAAAGTTTCGTTTGCTACTCTTAAAAGTCATACGTGATTCTAAGGCAATCCTCGAATTTATTCAAAAGAATACAAGACTTTGGAAAAAGACAAGCGACAAAATCCGCCAGGGTTTGAAAAGATTGTTGAAATCACAAGTAATCAGGAATGCATAAGAAATGAAGAGTGTCAGACAGAAAATTAGTTTGGCAATCTCAAGAGTGATTCCCGAATCAACAAAATCCGATAGGAATAACAAAAGAAAAAGTAGTGCAGTAGTTTGAAGCAAAATTAAGTCGAGTTAAGGAATTTGAGGTTTATATAAAGAGAATGTCTAAGATCAAAGATAAAGTTCATAAGTCGCGAGTAGAATTAAGAATATTTTCAAGTGAATTGCTCACAGAGAATGAAAAACATTTCAAAAACTGTTTCACATTTTCAAAGGGAATGTGCGCATCAAACACTTTGTAAAAGAAATAACAAAAGTATATTTGTGGCATTACGCTAATACAATTTCATGTTGAAACAGGTTATGTAGAATTTTTAAAACAAGGTAAACACCGATTGGACTAAGAGCAAAAATATTTTCTCAACTATTTTAGAAAGATAGTTACATAACTTAACCAAAGGTAATTATAAAACTTGGGAGAAAGACGTATGCTTGTTCAAAAATTCTCGAAGTTCATATTCAAATAAACATGTATAAAAGTTATACCACAGGCAGAAGTCAAACTCTATTTAGAAAAGAAAGATCCGAGGTAAAAATTTTTGTAAACCCACTTTATCTTATATGAAAACTTCTTAACTTCCATTCCTTTTGAATTCTCATCTTTATCTACGTTCAACTATTATCTTTGACTTTCAACAAACTCAATCAAAGTCTTAAACTCATTCATTATTAAGCAGCAATCTAAACAATCGATCTTAGTTCGAAAACTTAGCAACCTGACACGTGCTCAAACACATCAGTGCAAAATCAAACGCCATAACCTGCGACATTTTCAAACTCACCAAATTCTCCTTCTACGTTAACAAGCTGTGTACTAGCAAACTAACATATTGTTACCCATGTCTAGGAGTCACCGAAAAACTCGAGTTTACTTAGAGGGATACAACACCTAGGAAGAACAAATCAAATGACAAAAACAACGTTCGCATGAAGTCAAAAGGATAAATAGAATCGTAATTTAACAAAAATGCGCAATAACAATGAAATGTTCCAAATGGAGAGTCAATTTACATCTTTTCTAAGAGGTCTGAATCAAAGAACTTCAATAGGAATCATAAGAAAAGTTAACATATCCAGCCGAAACAAGTTTAGGCCAAATAAAGGACATACAAAGTTTGCAAAAGAGAAAATAACATGATTTAAGACAATGTTTACAAAAGGTTAAGAGGATGACATGAAACACACTTAATTAGGACATCCATTAACAATGGATAGAACTAAGAAAATCATTTCACCTTTTTAAAAGAAAATATGAAACAAACGTTTTTCAAAGGAAATTTTAGAAACATAAGTGTTGCATTATGTCAAGACAAGTTTAAGTCAAAATAAGATATAAAAAGCTTGTTAATTTTAACTAGGGAAAATGCAAAATATTGAAAGATACTCAAGTATATAATCAAGTAAGAATTTGCATAAAAGATTGTAGTATGGTTGAAAGAATTTAAGTTGTATTCAAACCACATAAAAGTTTTCAAAATCCACATAAGAAAGTGCATGCAAAAGTAATGGCAATCTTGTTGAGGTTTTTAAAGAATAGTTGTGGACATAATCGAATAGAGAAAAATAAAAGTGAAATTCCTTTAAAAGATCCTAAGTAAAAATTCAAAAAGAATGCTATAAGACACAAAGTATCACAACAGGATAAGATACAAATGAAATACAGAACATAGAGCGGAAGGATCAAACCGCATAATTAGTTCACTATGACAATAACTCTCAGAGTTCGAAACCGCTTAAAATTAAAGGGTTGTGTATGTACTTCTTAAGAGAGATATTTCAAAAAGATTCAAGCAAACTTACAGGAATGCATTAAAACAGAAAACAAATCAAATTAAAACTTCTTTAGAAAGGTTTGAAACAAAATTTTCGAGAGGATTAAATAAACGGTGCAGATTCGAGTCAATTCAAGGGTTTTCCTAGCTAATGTAAAGGAATTCAAAATCGATGACCACATTGTAAGAATCAAAGGAGAAAACTAAGAACCGATTAACTAGATTATGCGTAAGAGAATTCAAATTGCTTTTCAAAATGTAGTCAAGCAAGTGATTCCAAAATAAAGAAAAGAGAAATAAATGATACGTCAGGTAACATGGCACGATTCACATCACATCCATTGACACCACCCAGTTAGAAAAAAATACAAGGCTCACAAGTGAAGATAGCTAAAATCAATCATTAATAATCATTTGTGGCACCAGAATAAATCCAAGATCAAGTCAAGGAGTACGCAGAATTTATAAAGATGACTGTTAACAGTGATAAGGGTAAATACCTTAAAAGTTTCAAGCAACAACCGAATGCAAAACCAAGCAAAGGCAATGTATGAATGGTAAGATAAGGTTGGCAGTTAAATCAATCACATTTCATGAAGAAAATAATGAATAAGGAATTCCAATGCAATTGATAAAGAAGGAGATAACACTAGGCACGATTAAAGGATTATACGCCGAAACGGAATTAACTTCAAAGTTAATTTCTAACGCTCTCAAAGCCCATGAATCGTATCTCTTATCAATCTTACTTTATCTATGATATCCCATTAACTTTTTTGTAGACATAACCTTTAACGTTAAGTTGGCCAGACTTAACATCAGCAGTTATGCAACGATAAGCTAACAGCATTAATCAATAGACAGTCATGTTCATAAAACTCTAATTCTTGTCATCTGAACAAAACCTACAACATGACAAACACTCAGAGAATGCAATGAAGCATGGTCAGTCCATCCCCAAGGCTCTAATTAGGATGAACTGCTCTGATACCATAATGTAACACCCTCACTACCAGAAGGTCATGCTTCCGGCTGCGCCACTTTGATAGCAAGAAGTATTACGACTACTTTATATACGAAATATTAAAATAGGAGCCTGTGACTCGACACCGTATCGCTGATTTCTTTAAAAACCGGAAATAAATACTTTATCTTAAGAAAATACAAGCAGGCATAGATTCATATACAATACTCCTTATATAATATCTCATAATATAATATACATATAAAACATACAACTCCTATCCCTCTTACAAACTTGTAATAATAAAGGCGAGGGAAGAAAATAATATAATTAATACACCAATATATAAACCAAACGCATTATAACTCTTCTTAATGCTTCTTCATCCGGTTCTTGAAAAGGTAAAGCCGTAGCGGGGTGAGAACCTAACCACACGGTCTCACCACGGAGTTTCAAAGTTGTCATAAGAAGATATTTAATAAGGAAACTGTTTTCAAGCTTAGTGATTATGATTGCCTTATGAATCTTTTAAAACCAATAGGAAATCGTTCAAAACTTTTTCAAAGAAACAATGTTTAATCTTTCAGAAGTCCGAAACCTTTCCTTTCTTATAAGAAAATCTCAATCAGAAACCAACCACGCAATCAAACAACACAGTCATTAACTCAGCACCAAAATTCATTCTCAAATGTAGCACGCCAGGACAAACACAGGCAAGACAGACAAGGAAAGCACAAGTAGGTAGCAGTTACAGCAAATAGTTCAAGTAGCAGTTAAGAACAGTTTAGCAATTAGGCAAACCAAAACAAGTTCAAACCCAAGCAAAGCATACAAATGCATATGATGCATGCCTGTCCTATGGCTGATGAGGCTCATCTGTCGGTTATCCAGCCAACCCGACAAGTCTGAATTATCCTTAGACTGTCCCCCGACGTGCATCCCCAAGAGTCTATGCATAGCTTTTTCTCAAATAATCAATATTGCTCAATAGGGGGTAACATTCCCGGGAATTTATATAGTGCCCGGTCACACTTACGTCGTAGGGTCAACAGAGTATCGAGTTTTCAACCTGGTACACGTGGTGGCAAGCCACGGCATTTAATCCAGGGAACCTCGTATCTCAGATATTTCAAATTCATAAGTCATATAAATAATTCATTCATCATTCATCAATATCTAAGCCATTCTCAATATCATCATCATTCGTCAATCCATATCCCATTTCCAAATTCATTCAAAAATCATATTTCAAATCAATCATCATCATCCTTCTTTCCGTTAATCAACAATCTCAATCCAAAACATAATTCTTTTTTTTTTCTAAATAAATCAATCTTAAACAAATAACGTTTAAGAACTACATCTTTTTAAACAATTACTTCAAACAAAACTTCCAATTTTATAAAATTTCGGCAGCATCTCCTCTAAAACTCGGATTCTGCCACCCTTTTCGGGTCCCAACCAAACCAAACCAAACACTTGTTAATCAGTCAAATCACTTCCAATAACCATTATCACAACAACAGCACTCAACCCAAGGAAATTACAAAATCCAGAATTCAATCAACCAATCCTATAAATCACAATTTAAACCGACTTCAACCAACAGCATCAATCAATAGTTAAGAATTCTCGGTCTTCTCAAACAGTTTCAAACTAAACCATCCCTCAAACACTTTTCGAATCATTTCCAAAATAGAAAATCATTCTCAATAAATAACCCGTTTTCAAATCTCAAGTCTTTTCCAAATTTATTTTAAAATCAAATTCCGATATCAAATCGGATTTAATATCAAATCAAATTTCAATATTAAATCTTTTCTAAAATTAAACCGTTTCCAAAATTAACCTAAAAGGCAATAATAAATCTTCTCTAATAATTCAAGGAAAACCACTTTAACAACATCAATCACTAATCCAAATATCCAACTTTCTCAATCGATCAGTTTATCAATCAAACTAATAATCTCATTCAACCAAAACAACTCAATTCAATTCATAAGACTCACGAAATCACAAAAAATGTATTTTACGCATTAATATCGATTTATAACAACCCTGTAATATAAAATAGATTTAAGAAAAACCCCTACCTCGGTGTAGCAATCGCATAGTTTTAACACAACAGTCCCTCTTAGTCTAAACTCGCAATAGCAGTGGTGATTCCAACACAACCGGGACGATGGCAGCATCACCAACTCCGATTACACTCGCAGCAACATCGAATTTGATGGAATCAAACGCAGAAACAACTCTAAAAATTCAAGGCAACACCGAAAATAAAATGGATTTAAAATCATAACAAATAGATAAACGAGACCATGGCAGTTCAGAGTATAAAAGTGAAACAATGTCAGGAGAAAGGCTAGACCTAGGGCAGTGACACTGAACTTGGATTGGGGCAAGTCAGCAGCAACGGTAGCAACGTTAGAACTGGCGGTAGCAATTCCAGTCACCCCAGCAGCAACAATTCTTAAGGAACATCAATCATCACAGCCCACAGCTGTAGCGGCTTAATCCTAAAACATCAACGCTTAAGGTTCTCAGTCAACAGATAGCAGGACAGTAGCAGTGGAGGTTCATAAACAAAAATAACTTACAGTAACTAAGGAAAATAAGGAAACGAAGCGTAGCAGTAGCAGCAGGGTAATTGCATCAACACAAGGAAGATGGCCCCCTCCCCCACCTCAGCTCGTGACTCCGGCGGCGACGAGCTCCACGGACGGCGATGGTGGAGAAAACAGTGGCGGTGACGGACCCAGAAGCGGCGACTCTGCTCGACAGTAACGGACCCAGAGGCGGCAGCGATCACGTGGTGCAGCAGCAGCCCGCGATAAGGATGATGGCGGCGGCTTGCACAGTCACGACAGAAGCTTCGAAGGTAGTGACCCTTGGCCTCCTCGGTCGGTGGCATGACGGCGCGGGACGGCGGCGAGCTGAATGGCGGCGGCAACTGTGCGATCTCCTCTCTCGGGTCTCCTCTCTCCTCTGCCAACAATGATGGTGACGGTGGCGGTGATACCCACCGCGACGCCTCCTTCTTCTTCCTTCCTCCCCTCTGCTCTCCCCGCTCTCGTTCTCTCTTCTCCCTTTCTTTCTTTCTTCTGGCTGTTGGGTTTTGGCTGTGGGTGTTAGGTTATTTTGGGGAAAGGGTATGGCGGCTAGGTTAGGAAAATTGGGGTTAGGGTTGTGTTTTGAGAATTTAGGATTTTGATTTGGGAATTAGGATTTTATGATAAAATTGGGGATTTTTGGATTCATCTAAAATTTAATTAAATCTCTAAAATTATTTTAAAATATCATTTATTGTATCAAAATACTAATTGATTTGAAATCAAATACTCTAATTAAAATTATAAGGTAATATAATTAATTTTTTTCATTTATAAAAATATTAGTATTAAATTCCAAAATCTCAATTACTTAAATCAAACCATATAAAATTCTTATTATTTTATATTTGTTAAACTTTATTATTCAAATATAGAAAATAATTCGATAATTATAAAATCAGATAAAACCTTAAATTACTTTAAACTCAATTAATAAAAATTTACTTTAATTTATCTTTAATAAAATAATTCCTGAGGTTAAGGTACTTAATGAATAAATAAATCAACATTAACTCTTAATAAGATTTTTCTGAAATTTCTGGGTCTTACTGGAAGAGGAGAAGTTAGTGATGGTGATGGTAATAACGATAATAAAAGAAAAAAAAAGAGAAGAAAAAATTACAACTGAGATGTTAAAAAAAAGAAGAGAAAAATAGAAAGAAGGAAAAAAAATGAGGAAAAGGAGAAAAAAAAAGAAAAAGAAGAAGAAGAAAAAAAAAGAAAGAGAAGGAGAAAGAAGAAAAAAAAAATACATAATTAAAAAAGTGGTTATAATAATTTAATTAAATTTAATTAAATATTTTAATTTGTTTAAAATTAAAATTTTATTCTATTTATATTATTTTTTTAATTTTAGATATGTTTATATTTTTCATTATTTTTCTAGGTCCTTATATAAGTACCATATTCATATATACACACTCCAATTTCTAAATTCCATTTAATAGTAACATGTGAACCTTTTTGTGGAGATGCATTATATAATTTTCCAGGTTCGTATATTATTTGTATTATTTTGGATATGTGTAAATAATATTTTGTATATAATTATATAATTTTAGATATATTTATAATTGAAGGACTAACCAATTTTGTTTTTAAATGTTATCTACTTCTTTTTATTTGATATTTTGATTTTTAGAATTAGTTAAAATACCCAACAATTAAATAATTAAAAAAAGTGAAGAAATAATAAATAA
Source organism: Arachis hypogaea (assembly GCF_003086295.3). NCBI lineage: Eukaryota > Viridiplantae > Streptophyta > Magnoliopsida > Fabales > Fabaceae > Arachis > Arachis hypogaea. The sequence continues at coordinate 14,896,159 of NC_092053.1, read as the reverse complement.
ATGCTATGTTTCTTGTTCCTGGACGTCGGTATTGAACATTGTTATTATTACTTCTTATGGTTTCATGTTCCTTATAAGATATTTTATATGCTTACTAATAATAATATAATAGGAATAGGAAACAAGAACAAAAAGAAATGAAAAGAACAAGAGCTTCATATATTTTAGAGAAAATTCTATTTTCTTTTTTCAAAAAATGTTAAAATAACCTTTTTTTATTTATAAAATATATACTTTTTTTTATTATAACTTTTAAAAAGTTTTTCTTTAGTCTATTTAAAATTTTTTGTATTAATTAATATTAATTTTATCCAACTTTTTAAAAAATAAATTATTTTTTATAAAAATATTCTTTAACAAAAATTTTATTTTTTTTATTGAATTTTGTTTACCAAAATAACCATAACAAATTATTTTTTTACTAATTAAATTGTATTTTCATCAAAATATTTTTTATAAATTTTTTTATGATTAATTTTTCTTAAGATATCCTTCAATCATTTTTTAATTATTAAAGAACTTGTTTTGTAAAGATGTGAAGGAATAAGATGTTAGTTTTTTTAAATTTGGAATTTATCCATCTCAACTTGTTTTTAAATTTTGATAAATTTAATAATTTTATAAAACAAATTATTTATTAATATTAATTGTTATACATATTAATAGTGGTAAGATTTTTTTAATTTAATATTAAAATAATATACATTGATATAAAAAATTAATAGTAAAGTATAAAAATAATTGTTAACAAAAATTTTAATAAAATTATAATTTAATAATAAAAAAGTTATCGAAGGTTATCTTATAAAAAAATAATTTAATTATTAAATTTTTTTAAAGAATATTTTAGTAAAAATATAATTTAATCAATAAAAAATAGTTTATTAAATGATATTTTGGTAAACAAAATTTAATTAAAAAATAAAATTCTTGTTAAAAGATATTTTTGCTAAAAATAAACTTTTTTTTGTGAAAATTGAGTAAAGTTAACATTAGTTAACAAAAAAAAAATAGATTAATGAAAAAATTTTTTAAAAGTTATAAGAGAGGAGAATGTATATTTTATAAATAAAGAGAAAAAAAAGTGTCATTTTAGTATCTCTAAAAAAAATAATAATTTCTCTATATTTTATCGTAACAATACAAAAATAAGGAAGAAATAGTGACGCTGACCCAGAAAAGTTAAGAGAATTGAGTGTTGTCCATACTACGAGTGTGCATGGCCCGGTCCGATCCGAAGATCCGACCTAGCTTTGAACAATTTAAGGGCTATTTTGGTGTTATTTTATCGGGTCTAGGGCCGGGTAAGGGTCTTAAAAATAGACCCAGTCATTTATTTCGGGTCGGGTCCGAGCCATGGTTCGGGTCACCCGAAGTCAGCCCGGTGGCCCAGTCATCATACACAATTAATATTTTGTGTTATTAGTGATGGATGATGGTTATTCTTATGTGGAATTTAAGTATTGTAAATCTTAATATTTTGTGTTATTAGTTATTATAAGACTACAAGTTAATGTTTTATATTTAAAATGCATAAGATTTTAGACTAATGCATAATATTGTGTTATTTGTATTGATTTAAATATTTGGTGTTATTAGACAATATTAGTATTGATTATGGTTATGCTTTAATTTTAGAGAAGAGTTGGTTCTTATTATATTTTTCTAAGTGAATTTTACCATGTCAAATAATGGTTGGAGTCTTAGAAATTTGGATATTTTCATATGCTAGCTTATAAGAAGGTATCAAGGTAATGTAATGTTAACGGCCCGATTTTTACCCGGTATAATCGTGGCCCGAAAGTGTATAGATTTCATCCGGTCTAGGGCCGGGTTCGGGTCTAATAAATAGGCCCGATATATATTTCGGGTCGAATCTGTGTCACATCAAACTCGGTTTCACCTGACCCATACACATCCTTAGTCCATACGGATGAAAAAAAAGAAAAAGTTTTTTTTTTTAAAAAATTAAAAAAAAATTGCAGAGAATAAGATTTAAGGATCCCGCTAGGGAGACAATGGGCTATTTGTACAATGTGTACAATGGGACACAATGGGCTATTGAGTTACAAAATGAACATCTCCCATATTATCTAGAATAACCATCCGAGTACTAGCGATAATAAACATCTTCCCAAAAGTTTAAACTGATTTTGGAGTTCACTAAGGCACTGATTTTGGAGTTCACTAAGGCTCGAACTCTTGACCTTTCGGATCTAACGCTCTAATACCATGTATAATACCACTCATCCCAAAAGTTTCAGCTAATAGGAAAAGGTAACACTAATAATTATATCTCTAATATTCTCTAAACTTCCATTGTACACATTGTATAAATATTCCATTGGCTCCTCATACTTTTCCTTAAATTAAATCTCATTAATAACGTGCTTGTCGAAAAAATAGGAGATTTACTTAATTAAAAAATAATTAAATAATATTATTAAATTTAAAAATTAATCAAAGATTAAATTTTAAAATACAAGTAGCATTTTTTCTGAAACTATGCTTTACATCTTAAAAGCGATAAATTTTCTCTTCCCAATTTGATCATGTTAGTTTGTATAAAGTTTCTTTACTCAACTAAAAATATAATATTTTCGTAAGTATTAATTTATGTGCTGAGGTAAGAGATAGATTACTCATCACCTAAATGTTCTCCAAATCTTTATGCATGTTTTGATGTTTAAAATAAGGACGGTACTTCACCTACTTAACCTAAATGTTCTCGCATTCTTCATGCATGCTTTGTTTTCACACTTTTATAAAACAAAAAATTATTAGGTGCTCTCTCTCTCTCTCTCTCTCTCTCTCTCTCTCTCTCTCTCTCTCTCTCTCTCTCTCTCTCTCTCTCTCTCTCTCTCTCTCTCTCTCTCTCTCTCTCTCTCTCTATTATAACTCTTGTACTTATACTAATATATTAATTGAATGATAAATTATAAATAAATATTTATAATAAAATTATTATAACATATATAATATAAATTAATTAAAGAGAATAAATCTTTTTATTTTATTCTCTAAACATACCTAATAATAATTTAAACTTAAAGAAATAGAAAAATACAGTGAGAAACTGAGAATTGAGCCGTCTCCATCTAACTAAAAATTTAATTATTATCTACGTGTACTATAGAAGAAGGAGAATTATAAGGTACAGATGTTATATGGTATAGAGATACAGAGATTCCTTCTTTTTTAATGTTTAAAGGACACGTAGTTATTTTTCTCAAAGTAAGGCAAGAGAATGTGATGGCTCATTAACTCTTCAATAGTTTGCTTAATTGGCTGATCTCTTAGCCAAATCACATTCATCACTCATCAGTTACACTAGCTATTATTATGCTGAACTTTTTTTTTCTTTCGGTATTATTATTATTATTATTATTATTATTATTATTATTATTATTATTATGGGTTATATTATATGATAATATATTTTAGTATTTATTTACCTAAACAAATCTAAATTCTAATCCAATTAGAGCGTGAAATCTGGATTAATAAACAACAAATATTATTTGTAAATTAAAATTAGTTATTATATATTTTTATATATATTATTTAATTTATTTTTAATATATATTATATTAATAACTAATTTAACTATGATTTTAATATATATTTAATATGATTGTTTATAATTATTAAAACTATTTCGGTGTTTTAACTTTTTCTAGCTTTCATTTGTTGTTTATTTTTTCTTTCTTTCTTCGGAACATAACCTCATTGTTATTAGGTGGATTTTTTAGTGTCTACAATTTTTTTTTTAATTTATCTAAAAATAGAGATAGAATAAAGTGAAATTTATCTCTTAAATTTTGAGTTTTATGAATAAATGTTAGGCATTGTTATTATATTTAAATACATGTTTCAAGATATCTTCCTTTTTTATTTTTCTTATGCTAATTATATTCTCTATTTCGTTTATTATTTTTTCTATAGAAATTTAATTTTCAATGATTTTATAAGCAACACTTCCTGTATTTAATTTGACAAAAATACTATATGTTCATTGTCAAGTTAACATAAAATTATAGTTCTTTAAGTTAAAACACTTATTTAATGCTAATTGAATGTGCAAAAGTATTAGAGTCTCAATAATAGTTAAATACTAATCAAATTAACCTATAGATAATATAAAAAAGATCCCAAATTTAAAAGATTTTTTTTTATTCGAATATTAATGTTGTTGTTGTTGTTATTGTTGTTGTTGTTGTTGAAAGATTAAGTTGCAATAAAAGATGTTATTATTTTTAACGACCCAATACGGATTGATGACCAAATTTTTAATTCAATCAACTAAGTGAAATTGGATTTACCAATTCGACTAACAAAATCAAACTGGATTTAATAATTATGCTAAAAGCAACTTTTACTAATTTTTTTTATCTAAGAACTTAATTTCATTAAACAAAAAAATGAGGGTCATCTTGGTTTTTTGAAAATGTAATTTTTTTTGCTTTTTGATAAACAGAAAAAAACTATTGCACATTAAGGGGGTAAGCTTTAACTTATATTATTTAAGATTTAAGAGTATAAGATTTTGGTTTAAGTTGAGGTTACTAATTTTTTTTATGTAAGAACTTAATTTCATTAAACAAAAAAATGAGGGTCATCCTGGTTTTTCGAAAATGTAATTTTTTTTGCTTTTTGATAAACAGAAAAAAAACTATTGCACATTAAGGGGTAAGCTTTAACTTATATTATTTAAGATTTAAGAGTATAAGATTTTGGTTTAAGTTGAGGGTTATAATTATTATTATTTTTGTGGAGGTTGGTGGTTATATAGCTCGTTTGTCGATAAGTTTTTGCAAACTTTTCGTCAAGATGAATTATACGTCGGTAATAAAAGAATAAGGGAGTGATATCTGTAAAAAAGCATTCCGATATTCAAGTCAACAAGTGAATAATAGGCTTTCCAATAAAAATAAACTTTTAAAAATATTTTTGTGTTTTGCGAATATATCCGATCTGACCTAATCCGCAAATGTACGGATCAGATCGAATCCAAACTTAAAAACTGCGGATATTGGATCCGATGATTTTAGTGCAGATCGAATCGAAAATTTTGGCCATATCCGATCGGATCCAATCTGCGTTTATCCCGTTGAATCACCGAGTAATTTTGCCATTAACGGAAAGTAATAGCGCATTTGAGCATTTTGATATTTGCTTTAATGATCATTATTGATAACCAATTTATAACATTTTTGACCGAGTTATAACGTATGACCGATTTGTAACGATCATATCAATTATAATTTTATAAGGTTTACATTTTAAAGTGTTAGATTTAGAGCTTATGATGTTTTATTATTTATTTATTTATTTGTTTTTTCTTTTTTTTTTTTTTATATTTACCTTTAACAGCAAGTTAAATTTACAGATCACTACACTATTTTTTTAAAGTGTACTAACATTTGTCTGTACTGATATACTAATATTTGATGCATTGACTCTAAATTTATTTTATTTATATTCGATATAATAATGTACACAAAAAATAAGATACTAAATTAGTGTGTTTATGAATTAAGAAACAATTAAATATTATGTTTGTCCACACGAGTATCTATTACTATATCTAATTAACAACAAAAATTCAATTTGAGCCGATTTGAGATAGGACACGTGAACTTTATCTGCATTGAGTTTTAAGACAATGAACCTAATTCGGATTTAGGATCCTAACAATAGACCTATGTTGATCTTACTCACTTTACTTAATATTTTGAGTCATTACTGTAATAAATACTATACTATTAAATATGATTATATTTAGTATATATAAAAGTTAGGTATACTTACAATAGATTTTATAATCAAATTAAAAAAATTCTAATTATCTTTTTTTTATTTTAAATATTATTTACTATCTTATTGAAAAAGTAAATAATAATAATAATCACTCACATAATTAAAATAGATCATCTTAATATATACATGACACTACATATATAAAGGATTATTATGTGATAAATTACTTCTTTATTTTTCTAAAGATAATTTATATGTAAATTAACTAATTTTTATAACATACAATTTATTGCATAATTTTTTTCTCTTAATATGGATAAATTGATGAATTTAATATATAAAATATAATTTATATTATTTAACATATGAAATAAATAATTTAAACCATTATCTATAACAATAAATATAATAGTACAAATACCTACATATTTATTACTATTAAAAAAATATACAAATAATATAAACATGATTTTTTTGGTAGAAAAACAACAATAAAAATTATTAATTAAGTTAATTACATAATAAAAAATTATGAATAATATTTTAAATAATAATAAAAAATAAGAATAAAATGATATAAAAATAAAATGATTTTGTAATAAAAAATAATTATATTATAAAAAATAGAAAATAAAAAGTTATTTTGTACATTATATTATAAAATAGTGTAGTCATTCATTTTTTTTGTAATGGCAATTATTATCAAATAAAATGATATAAAAATAGAGAAAAAAATATATTCTAATCTAGGAATAATAATTTATTTTTCAATAGAATAAATTATATATTGAATAACAAAAGTTATTATAGTTTCTTTTTACATAAATTAATATACTCAACTACGGTGTTTTGGTAATATTGCCAAAAAATATTAATCAATCTAATAGCTTTTGTAATGACATAAGTTTATAAGTTTAGAAGCTTGAAAATCATGTAATAAAATATAAAATTTTAACCGGTAATAACGTTGATCATATTGTATGACTTCCTGAATGAATATGATACCAATAAATAAAACTGTCACAGTTAAATTTCAACAAAGGCAAATCTCCATAAGTATTGCTATCATCAATTAGAATTGTTCTACTTTCAAGACAAATACTATTTTCTTTCACTGTATTTTCCAACTCGGCAGGTCGAGAACTAATCATCTACGGATTGAAGCTCCATTTATTAAGGGTTTGCCGCTAGTCAATGAGTTGTTACATACATAAGGCGGGATTCGAAACTCTAATACTTAATTAGGTAGACGAGTGAGATGATCACTCAATCAATCCAAATCAGTTAAGACAAATACTAATTATTTTTAATATTAAAAATAATTAAACTTTGATTTTAATTATAATTTTATAAAATATTTATAATAATACTTATTATATATATTTTTTGTTTAATCTCTTTTAATAAAAAAATTTATATATTTTTATTAATTATCCTGTGTACGGGAATATATACTAGTGTATTTAAAAAAACGTGTAGTCTTTGTTAAAAATATTTTTTTTGATAAACCTCCATTAAAAATTTATATTACTATAAAATTGTTATTAGGCAAAAAAAAAAAATCTTAAACAAAACTCTTAAAACTCTCGAATAAAAAACAAATAAAATTATCAAATTTTTATATATGATCACTCAGCTCAAATGTGCTTTTAGCCAAGCGAGCCTTTCTACAACCATGGTCACAAGCTGATTGCTACAAGAGAAAGTAAAGACACGTGTCCATAGATAAAAATTTCAGAGAGAATATCTGTACCTTACATCTTTACCGTAGTGTGACCCATAGAAGAAATATGTGACACTTTTTCTAAATAAGATTTTAACTGTTATTTAATACATTTTAATAGAAGAATATTATATGTATTTTTATTATATTTTTTTGTATATTTTTATTTTTTGATATTAAGAATAATTAATAAAATCTAAAAATAGAAAATATATACACAAAATGGCATAATATTGTTTTTTTATTTTAAATTAGCTCTATATTAATAATTCACAATATATGTTTTAAAATATTTAAATAATAATATGATGTGCCTCCCATCATGTATATTAATAATTAAGGGTAAAATATGATTTTGGTCGTTAACGTTTGGGACGAATCTTAATTTAGTTTTTAATATTTTAAGCGTATTATTTCAATCTCAAAAATTTTTAAATATTTTATTTCAATCCTAAAAAAAGTTTAAGCGGGTTTAATATTGTCCCACCATTAAATTTGACAAAAATAATTCGCTTATTGAAGAGTTAATAGCATTTAATTTCAGTATGTAAGTAAAATGGATCCACCAATAATCACTAATATGAAAATTTTTTCATTGATATATTTTGAAGCGTTAGATGATTGATTGTTAGGATTTGAAATTTTGTCCAAAAAAGAATTTGAGGAGAAGTGTTACAAGAAGATTTTTGTTATGTTTTTCTAACACAGAGAAGAAGATATGACTTAACTAGTAATGTTATTAACGTCCACATGACTCATTTCGGTAATTATTAGTGTCAAATTTAATGATAAGACCATATTAAACTTGTTTAAAATTTTTTGGAACAGAAATATGACGTTTGAAATGTTATAAACTAAATTAGAATTTAGTCAAAGCATTGGGAAACAAAATAATACTTTATGGTATATTTTAAATAAAAGATACTATTTGTATACCAAAATCAGCTACTAATATATTTGTGTAAAGTATGATCTCTATCTTTTCATTGCTCTTTCTTTCATATTTATTTTTAGTTTCACTTATAAAATTAATGGTAGAAAATCACACTTTACTCTCTTAATTGTTAAAAAATTGAGAGGATCCATTTCCCCTAATCAGCTACTCATCTTTATGGTGAGTTTCCTTGCTACCTCCAAAATGCTTTGAACTTGATCCTTGCTCCCTTCAAAAATTTCTTTTGTCTCGTCCGCTCCATTCCATAAGCCCCAACAATAGCCGCAAAGAAGCTCAATTTCCAACAATGTATATATGTGTATTATTTCACACGTTTTTAATGCGTATTATGCTATATCAGAAATTGATTTAGTGAATAATTTTATGCATCTATTTATCGTAGTTGTTTTATTTTATTTTATTTTTCTTTTTTACTCTAGCTTATTAGAAACTCTTGTTCACTAGAGCATTGAAGAGATTTTGCAAATTGCAAGGTATCGTCAGCGCCAAAATTCATAGGTAACGAATAGCAACTCACAGAACGACAAATCTCCCAATTGGAAGAGAAAGAACTACAGTTAATTTAGAATTTCTTTACATCTACGCAACACTGTTTGACTGTGATCATTTCCAATGGCTGGGAAATAATGTAATAGAGTAATTAAAGTTGATGATGCGATGAACTAATGAGATGAAGTTATTGTTGTAAATGGGCCTGGAAACTTATTAACTACTGTATCATTATTTGTAGTTAGAGGATTGAACTTAATGAGGACATTGGTTGCACTCAACTCCTCGTGATAATTAGGCAGATCAGAAGACGGACGCAGCAAGCTAAGCAATCTGCAATGGCAGATCCTATTTTATCTCTCCATCTGAGCAAAGCTTTGGTAGGAAAAGAACAAAATTTGAATAATTGAAGGAATAATTACCTTGGGGAAAAGATGATGTATATTTTTAAGAGTGCTTCTGTGTAGTATCTATATAAGGCCCAAATTAGAGAGATCATCTTCTTTGGCCTTTGCCTCCATCTTCTCATTTTCTTCTTCGTCGGTAACCAACCAATTATAAGGAAGCATGATCTTGGACTCCGAACTGCTACTTGGGTCTTCATCAACATACTCAGTCTCAATGACCAATCTGGAAGAATCAAAGATAGGACTGTGCTTTTTAATATCCTTACTTTTTAACCTCCTCTTCAGTTCCTCTATATCTTGTTTGAACACCATGCGAAACCCCCATTTCTGCAACTTCAATCCCTGGCAGGCTTTAAATCTTATACGGGCTCCAGTTTTCACAAAATGGCAATGCACCCGAGAGACATAGATTATCCAAGCATGTGTTACCCCAGGTACAGAATGCAGATGGTGTTCGACTATAGAAGGCATATCAAAATGTTCTTCTGTGTGCTCACTTTCAAAAGAAAGATAAAAATGATGCCGTAGCTGTCCAGGTGGAGTACAATTATCTAGAACATACTGAGATGTAACATAAAATGAAACGCCAAGCCAGTTGTCATCTGCATCATCATAATCCACTACCCTTACAGCTGACCCAGCTTTAAACTGATGAATGAAATACCATCCTGGAATTCCACCACTCTTATTTCCAGGAATAATGATGTCAAACCCACATCGGAAATGACAAGGTTGCTGCTTCCAAATAAAACAGAAGGAAACTTAGATGTGTAAGAGAAAATGCGAACAGGGAGAGTGATATGGAAAGCATGCATGTAGAGTACGCACCTCAACAAGTCTTGCAAACCATGAGAGAGCAGCCAGCATGCAATCAAATAATTTCATCCTAAGCATATTGTATTTGTTTACAACATACAATCCTGACCTATGGTTACGAGATGCAGATACCGTTTGAAAATACCTTCCCCCTGATGGTGCACTATCAAATGGGAGCTCATGTAATCCTTGAAGATAATCGCAACATGCCAAATTCAAGTATGCCAGCCTCGAAAGCTTCTTGATGGTACCAGGTAGACGTCTTAGGACAGTTCCCTCCAAGTTTAATCTTTCTAAGCAACTCAAATCACCAATAGAATCAGGAATAGTTTCTATTAAATTGCATGAGCCAAGGTCCAGAGATATCAAACATCCTAGATAAGAGGAAGACATAGAAATCTGTCCAAGGGGAGACATCAGTAGTTTACACTCTCTTAAATCTAGAGTCTGAAGAGATATCATATTGTTCACTTCATTGGGGATATCAACAATATTTCTGCAGCTCCTCAAACTCAAGAACTTCAACATTGCAAGAGCACCAATAGATTCATGAACTGTAGTTAAATTTGTACAATGTCCAAAATCAAGGTACTCAAGATTTGAAAGCCCTGTGAAATCTGGGGTCTTCCCAAGGTTCGTGCAGCCAGAAAGGCGTAGAACTCTCAGAGAACTTAAATTACAATCATCGCCAAGATTGAGGTTCAACAAACTGCTACAGTTTTGCAAACTCAAGTATCCAAGCTGCTTAAGAAGTCCAATTGAGGGATGGACATGCGTCAAGTTTGTGCATCCTGTAAAATCTAGTCGCTTAAGGTTTGGGTTCCATTCAAAATTTGGTGTCTCTATGAGATCCTTTGAGTAGCTCAAGTCCATCTTTTCCAAGTGTGGGATATTCTGAGAAGGATAATATATATCAATATCAATACATGTTAGCTTGCTATAACAAAAAAGTTTTGCATATAATTTTCACACGTGATCATTGTAAACATATTTTACATAAACATATATAAGTAAAATTAATTATTTTCCACACCTACCATGCAAATGATTATTCAAAAGAACAAATATTTGTATTAAATTCTTTGACTTTTTAAAACATTTTAAGCATAATAAGATCTTTTCTAGTATAGATTGATTTGATTTTAATATTTATGTTTCCTACAATAATATCATAAGACTAAAAAAAGATTCTTCTAAATTCCAAAAACTTCAAAAGCAGACCCACATTTTCTAAACATATTCAATAAGGTACTTTACTACCTTTTCTTTTTTTTTTAAAAAAAAACAAAATAAAACTTATAAATAGAGGTTTGATTTTTTGCAGGACAATATTTTAGGAGAAAGAATTGGGATCATTAATAATCAAATTGTTTACTTAAACCAAACACTAAATCAGATGAAAAAGTCATAACTACCCTGTTGCCTTCCCAGAGTCGTTTGACGTTGCTATAAGGTAGGTTCAGTTCAACAAGCCTACTATAAGGTTGAAACGATGGCAAAGAAGCGAAAGGATAGCCATGCCAAGCAAGATACTGTAGATTAGGGGAAAGAGAATCGAGGCTTCCTAAAAAGTTCTTTTGGTATAATATAAGCAATTTAAGATCCCTCAATTTTGACAATCCTTCTATCCTCAACTGCCTGGACTCGGGCATCTCCTTTTTCTGATCCAAGACTATGGCTTTAACATTGTTTGTTCCCTGAAAAGATATGAAGGAAAGTATTATGAAGAAAAAGCAAAAGCATAAGAAAAATATTGTGTGTTTTAGATATATTTTTAGAAGTACTTAGTTATTTAGATATGACAAGTATATAAATACTTTTTTATAAATGAAGAAAAAAAAACCATTTAAATAACAGTATTTTTTGAAACATTAGAAGATATAATTGCTTTATTATATATTTATTTATTGGTATAAAATGAGATAACTACATAAATTTTGAAAAGAATATACTACTTATGATATCTTTTTAATGATATTTTCATTAAAAAATTTTCATTTTAATAATATATATAATACAAATGTTTTATATATACACATATAGTGTTTACATACTAGTACATTTTTTTATTTTAAAAGGCAATTAAATTTTTAGATCTAAAAAATAATAACCACAAGTCCACAACATAATTTAATCTCATTTTTAGGATAGTGGAATAAAAAATCTCATAAGGATTTGTATAGTGGTTATGAACTTATGATTTTATATATTAATGACTAAATTTGTATCTTAAAAAAAGTTGAAAAACTGCTGCTGTTTTTTACTTCTTTTTTTATTTTTTTTTTCCTAAGAAGCACAAATAAACATATCCAATGTAAGTGTTTGAATTGCTAGACTTGGTAGTTAAATATTTAATATTTAAAATACTAAAATTTTGAGTAATATTTCAAGCTGGTCCCAAAATAATTTTTATTTAACGTTTTAGTCCTCAAAGGTGAGATGAAAACAATCCATGGACTATTAAGTTGATAATATGACAGTTATCCTCCGCTAGTGTCCTAGACCTCCTCCCTAAACACTTATGGGGGTGTAATAGGAGGAGGAAATAACGCTGTTTTTTGTGGTTTGCATAGCAATTGACCCATCCTAAAACATCAGCTTCAGGACGGAGATGAATAAAGAAAGGAATTAAGGATGGAGATGAATAAAGAAAGGATTTATTATAAAATGCTCTAATTGAAAATAAGAAAAATCAGAATATTTAGTTTGAGAAGATTACCGTCTCAGCTGACATCAAAGCACTTTCAAAATCGCTATAGAGCCATACTCTGCTCCATAATGCTGGCTCTTCAGGATATCTTTCTCGAACAAGTTTCTTCCCCAATTCTTGAAACATGTCATGCATATGAAACTCTTGGTTCTTAATAGTTATGAGTGATCTCTCCTTTAGAACTTGAATTCCAATGTGAGGGTGTAGTCCACAAACATCTAGAATTCGCTTTACATACTCTTCCCTCTGCCCTATGAAAAAGCAAGCAATGTGCAAAAATATTTCTTTGTCTTCTTTTTGCAGTGTGTCAAAACTTATTTGAAGCACATCAGTAACTTTTTTGTCTGGATGTTTCTTCAGTCTTTCAAAATAATCTCTCCATTGGGAAGCATTCCTATTGTACAAGAAAGAACCCACTACTTTGATTGCTAATGGAAGACCTTGAGCATATTCCAATATACTAGGAGTCAACTCCATGCAAGTGCTGCTACTAGGACGGTCACTTTTGAAGGCCTTTCTTAAAAAAAGATCCGACGCATCATGGGAATTCAATAACGAAACCTTGTGAATTGCATCTACTCCATAACTTTTAAGAATATGTTCATCCCTAGTGGTTATGATCATTCTGCTTCCTCTTCCAAGTAATTTAGGATTAATAGCCAATTGTTCTAATTGTTCCATTTCATTAACATTATCAAGAACTATAAGGACCTCTTTGGAAGATAGCCTATTTCTGATTATGCCAGCTATTTCAGAAGGACTATATTTTCCCAGATCTTGTTCATCTAGAGTTCGACGAAGAATCTGTCTTTGAACGGCAATAGCACTGCCATCTCTATAACTTCTGTGCACATCCTCGATAAAGCAATGTGCGTCAAACATATAAGAGATTTTGTCATACAAGACACTGGCAAGAGTTGTCTTTCCTATTCCGCCCATTCCCCAGATTCCAAGAACTCTAACATCTTCATCCTTTGGGTTTATCTTTAGAACTTGTTCTAATTCTTTTACACATGGTTGTATCCCTACAAGATCATCAGCAGACCCAGAAAATCTATGATCCAATTTTTTTATTACTTTTTGAATCATTTTATCAATCTCTGTGAATTCTGGTCTGAAAGAGGGGAAAAAAGAAAAAAAAAAAGCCTAAATCATCACATGTACTATGGTATGTAATTCATTCAAGAATCAGGACTTCAATTCTTTTATGAGAAATCAGAACAAAATATGTATGATTTTCAAACTAATTCAACTTAAAAAATAAAATATAAAAAACGGTCACTCAAATCAATTCTGAACCACTACCAAAAAGATTCCCAATTAATTTTCAATTCATGATTTGGTCAAATTACTTGTTCTCGGCATGCAGTCAAATTTTTACCAATTTAGTATCTAAAACATCTATAATGAATTAAAGCATAACACATACTTATCTCTAACATCCCATCCAGCAGAATTGGCCAAATCCGTCATAGCTCTCTTCCAGCGTTCAACCTTGCCAAGATCTTGTTGAAACCGCTCCGTATGCAAAAGAAAAGCATCCTCATACACCCCGCGCTGCTTTCGAACATCGGAAGGATCCACGTCATAGAAAACGGAGAAAACCGTCTGTCCGAACTCTTTCTTGCATTGAGCTATGGTAGCCATTTCATCGAGGCACCATGTGGAGGCAGCATAATCACGTGAGAAGACAATGATAGAAACACGGGAATCTCTGATGGCTTGCAGAAGCTGAGCAGAGATAGGTTCCCCTTTCTGAAGCCTCTCGTTGTCCTTGAAGGCCAAAACTCCTTCCCTGATGAGATTATGATAGAGATGATCGGTGAAATTGTTGCGGGTGTCGGTGCCCCTGAAACTCAGAAACACATCATGCTTGTATACTCGCCTGTTTGACTGATGAGTGGAACTGCAAGCTGAATCTTGCGGAGGAGGAGGAGGTGTTGCTGTAGCTGATGAACTTCTTGGGCAACAGAGTAGGGCCTTAAACTTAAACTTGGGTCTCCAAACCCGCGCCTTCTCGCTTGGATCTTTTGATCCCATTCTTTACTCTCTTGCTCCGCTCAACTGCTCCAGAGAAAATAGTTCAGAGCATAGGGGAAGAACGATCGAAATTGAAACCCACACTAGTTGACTCATAGGTCAACGAATTTGGTAGGCGCAATAACTGTCATCGTGTCTTCTTTATATCTTCTAATATTTTCGTAGGGATAAATACAACCGCAAAGAATTCTGGCAGGATATTTGTCTCTTTCTTACTTTATAATATTCAAGTAGTATTACTGTATTACTTTCTTTTAATTTTTGTCTCTAAATTTAACGAAACATAACAATAATAGTATTAGTCACCAAAAAAAAACAATAATAGTATTAATTGTATTAATAGTAATAATTTTAACAGTATTAGCCGTATGAAAATAATTATAATTATATATAATTTTTGTAATTTGCTATTATTAGTATGATTTTTATTCTGAGATAGTAATTAATATACAATAGAAGTCTCACTTTAGCTAAATATAAAATTATTTAAAAATTAAAATTAAAATGAATTTAAAAACGATATTACTTAATTAAAGGGCAAGTTACTTAAATAAATAGAATAGAGAAAATATTTACCCAAATGTGCAAAACTGGTTCTTGTTACCTGCATGTGCAAAAAGTCATTTCTATGTAATCCGTGGCAACCCACAACGGTTTCAAAACGTGCATAAACCGTGGCAGGTCCCAGCGGATTATGGCCAAAAGATATAGAGTGTAAACCGTGGTAGGTCACCACGGTTTACTAAGGAGAGTCACCACGGTTTATGAAAAAACTTGTTTGCACATAAAACTTTGTGGGTCACCACGGTTTATGTGTGGTAAATAATGGCCAAAAAACCTTGTTAATTTTATGTCCAATAGAAAATGAATTTATTAGCACAATAAATTTATGAGCAGAATCTTAAATTATGTCTTATCAACAACAGCTTTTTATAATAGAAAGAGTACAATAGAAAAAAAATCAGATAATACTAAGAAAATGATTTTTATAGTGCTTAAAAAATTGATGTCTATTTACTAAAAAATAAAAAATTAATATTTAATTTAAAATGATCAAATTTAATAAATTTAAAATATTTAAAATTTGTTATGTAAAATAAATTAGAAAAAAATTAGACTCCAATAATAAACACCATGAAATTTTTGGATTTTTTTCTATTATAAAATAAAAAAATATTTTTAAAAATAAATTACACTAACATTAATGATTGGAATCTGTGTTTTTATTTTTTATTTTGAGTTTTTATGAAGTTTTCAAAATCTCAGGCAAACTTATAAAAACTACTCAAAAGTTCGTTTAAGCTTAAGGTGACCTCTCTCGTTATATTCATCTTTATTTTTTCATTTATAAAATAAAGATTCATTACACTATAACATATTAATGAGTACAATAAAATAATTACTTGTTAATATTGGTATCTTAATATTCATTAACATGCTTATTGATTAAATCTTTTATATAGATTTAATAAATTCACATATAAGTGTATATTGATACATTAGTATTTGTTAAATTTAAAATAAAAAATATTTATTATATTATAAGAATATTAATGAGTACTCTAAAAAATATTAATAAGTAATTATTTTATTATGTTCATTAATATTTTTTATAGTATAATAAATATTTAAATATAGTGTAAAATGAAAAATAGTGATAAACATAATGAAAAAATAATTGATAATACATGTAAAAATTTTATAGTATATATTAGTCAATAATACATAAAATTAACAAGGTTTTCTGGCCATTATTTACCACACATAAACCGTGGTGACCCACAAGGTTTTATGTGCAAACAAGTTTCTTCATAAACCGTGGTGACTCTCCACGGTTTATGCACGCCATCTCTCCTTAGTAAACCGTGGTGACCTACCACGGTTTACACTCTATATCTTTTGGCCATAATCCGCTGGGACCTGCCACGGTTTATACACGGATTACATAGAAATGGCTTTTTGCACATGCAGGTAACAAGAACCAGTTTTGCACATTTAGGTAAACGTTTTCTCTATTCTATTTATTTAAGTAAATTGCCCTTAATTAAAAGGGATTAACAAAATTTTTTTTAACATTTTTATAAATTAAAGAGTACAAACTTTGTGTAAAAAACTGAGGGGAGCAAATATTTGATACAAAAATGGCACCAAAGAAATCACTTTTGCAACTTCTCTTGAAATGTGGAATCTTCCAGTAGCTATGAAATAACGAAAACAGAGCAATAAGATCAAACGGATAAATGATATTAATGTTGCTCGATGTTTGATCCAACCATCATTATATAGAGAGCAGGATGAATATGACGAGAGTCGTGGTGCACTGGGATACAATTCAATAACAAACGGATAATTTCACGATAAAAACAAAAATTAAGAACACTCAAGTGCTCATTACAGCTTTTTTCACATGAATGAGCTAGCTAGGTGCCACAAACCTAACAGTAACACAATAAATGACTCACCAAATCTACAATAGAACAACGGAATTTCCATTGTTCCCGCTATGTTTTGCTTCTTCAATCTTCATATGTGCTTGGAGAGTGGCAAAAAAAAAAAAAAAAAAAAACAGAATAAGTGATTGTTGAAGAATCCTCTTTCTATTAAAGAATAAAAAATAACATATGAAAAATGAGTAAAAGAAGGATAATTACCTCAAGGAAGATGGTCCTGTGGTGTGTGTGGTTGGCCTCACTTAAAGGCCAATATTAGCGAGATTAATTTCTTTGCCTTTGGCTTCCATATTTTCCCTTTCCTCTTCATCAGTTACATACCAATTGTAGGGAAGCTGGATTTTTGGCCCGATGCTAGTGTTGTAGCTTTCATGCACATCCTCAATAACCAACCTATAATCATGAAGTTGGATTTCAGGGTCATCCATAAGATAATAAAAAGGGTCAACCTTACTTTGGCGTTTCAAGTTTCTTTTAATTGCCTCTATATGTTGCTTGAATACCATTTGCAGCCCCCAGTTCTTCATTTCAATCCCTGGGCAGGCTTTAAATGTGATATTGGCTCCTGTTTTCACAAAATGGCAGTGTGGCCGAGAAATATAGATAATCCAGACATGATCAAAATTTTGCTTCCTCGCAGTTTTAAACTGAGGGTTGCAGTCTAAATGGCATGGCATACAGAAGATTTCTTCTGCTTGTTCACTTTCAAAGGAAAGATATAATGGACTTGGCAACGATGTGGACAGCCGATTATGTGAAGAACTAGAAACTGCCGAAGGATTGGTTACACAAAATGCTACACAAAAGGTAAAGCCAATGCAATTGTCATCCACATCTGTGTCCACTATCCTTATTGCTGTTCCGCCCTCAAATTGATGATTGAAATACCACGATGGAATTTCATTCCCGGGGATAACAATGTCAAAGCCACACCTAAAATGACAAGGTTGCTGGTACAAGAGGAAACACACAAAGATATATCAGTGAGATCTCTCAGCAAAAGATTTTTTCTTTTTCTTCTTCAAAAAAGAAAGTATCAATGAGATATTGTGTGAAAGACATCGAAATTTAGGCATAGAAGATAATTTCGCACCTCAATCATTCTTGTTAGCCAGACCAATACCCAATTTAGACAGCGACAATTGTCAAATATGCGACAACAAAACATATATAGTCCTGACCCCTGATTCCTTGATCCGGACACTGTTTTAAAATATCGTCCTCCTAACGAGTCATTAAAAAATGGGAGTTGAGGCAGTGAATGAAGATTAAAGCATTGTTCTAAGTTCAAATATGCTAGCCTGGAAAGCCTCCCAATCGTATAGGGTAAACTAGTGAATCTGTTTCCCTGTAAATTTAGTCTTTCTAACCCCTTTAATTCCCCAATATCCTCAGGAACCTTTGATAGATTGCAAAAGCCAAGATCCAGAAATGTTAAAGCTTCCAGAACCTGTGAATGGATAGCCTCGCGAAGAGTTGAGTAATGTCTGACTGTTTCATGTCTGCTAATAACAAGCCGAAGTTCTGAAAGGTTTGAGCAGCCTTGAAAATCTAGAGTATGAAGAGATGTCATACAAGCCATGCCATTAGGTCCCCCCTTAAGGTTTATATTATCTCTCAAACTCAAAGATCTAAGTTTTTCAAGGGCCCAAATAGAGTTATGCATATAAACCAAACTTGTACATTGTTCAAGATCAAGATATTCTAGATTTAAGAGCCCTGAAAAATCTGGCGTACTTTTCAATTTTGTGCAGCCTGAGAGGTGTAGAACTATCAGAGAACTTAACTTGCATTTATCATCACCAAAGTTGAGGCTAACCAAACTACTGCAGTCCCTCAAATTCAAGTAGACAAGTCGTGTAAGAAATCCGATTGAAGGGTGGATCTGCTGTAGTTTTGTGCATCCTGAAAGATCTAATCGCTTAAGATTTGTGCAACATTCAAAATTTGGCATTTCCGTAAGCTCTTTCGAGTTGCTCAAATCAATTCTTGTCAGGTAGACAAAATTCTATAAAACAGAATTCAGCGATCTGTGAGTGAGTTATACTAAAACTTCAAAAAAGTCTCGACCAGCAAGTCAGTTTTCTACCAAATCTTCATTTTCTTAAGGAAAAAAAATTTCGACCATTATTATGTAATAAGGCATTAGTTTAAATCATATAAAGAAATGAATCAAGATCTCCTAAAATGAGAAAGTTGTACTTTACTCCTTTACCAATTTTCTCACTTTAGGATATCTAAATTCTAAAGAAATTGTATATAACTTTAGTGTGTGCTTAGAAAAATTATATTGCTTATAATGTAAAGTCATTAGTCCTCAAATTCATGCATTTAAAAATATTAATAATTTTAAATATATAAAATAAAAGCCAATGAGTTATAGCTCAAATGGCATAGTCTCTCTATATTCACCTAAGAAATCGCGGATTCGAATCTCCTTATTTTTGGTATATATATATATATATAAAATAAAAAATAAGAGAATTATTTTATAAACTAATTTGATTGACTTTCATCAATTTTTAGGATTAAAATGAATCATGAAAAAAAAAATAGGACTGATTTAAATCACTTGCAATAATAACATAAAGTAACATAACTAACAAATTATATTGTGACACGATGTAGACAAATCGTGTTTTGACATGTGGCACAATCGTTCTCATTAACATACTATGTGTCAGTAACAGACATTTCATCACTTTATTATATGTGGGTGAACTATGTTCTGACATATGTTATTGCCTATTTATGTCAACATGCCACGCTAATACGGCATTAACGAAAATCATTCAAAAGAGTAATATGAGTCACAAAATGAAAATTTATAGTTTAAATTGAGGTGGTTAAAACTTCCAAAATAAATTTAAAAATTAAGATAAATTTCAGAGGACAATTTAAATATTTATTTAGAAAACAAAATATATTTTGAAAAAAAAATTGGTTATATTTATCAAAATGAAATTCGGACTTCTACAAATATATTAAGTTGCTAAAATTACTTTTCATGCATTGAAAAAAATATCAGTCATATTACAAAAACACTAGAAATCAATCACTGTAATAGTCTCTCTTATATAAATCATAATAGCATAGATTCACATTTTTAGTCTAACTATATAAGTAATATAATCAACTCATATTCACACATATAATCAGATGCAAACAAAAGGTATAAAACACAGTAATGATTGATTCTTTTATATTCATAAAATTTGATTATTACATTATGAAAAAAATTTATTCTTTTAATGGGAAATAGTTACTATTCTACTTCAAAAATTTTGATTATTTTAATGCAAAAAATTTAATTATTCTAACTAAAAAAATGTATAAACCATACACAAATTTATACAACTACATGATAGTTGATTTTTTAAAAAATAAGCCGTTTACAAAATGCTTTTGACATTGTTGGTAAACCTGATTTTAAATTAAAAAAAAAAAACATTTTTACGTGCAAGATAAAAAAGGGAAAAATGATTCTTACTAATTTCTATGGAACTGTAGCAGTAATTGACAAAAAGTCAAAAATTACTCTGCAAATTGTTTCTTAGTGCTTGTTTGAATGCTATTAAGTTGATAAAAAAAATTTTAATAAAAAATGTCGTTTTTATTTTTTTAGCATATTTGATAAATTTTTAGTAGTGAAAATAAAAGTACTAAAAAAATAATTTTTTTTAGAAGCTAAAATTTACATTTTTAAAAAAAAAATGTTTTTTACATACTGAATAAATAAAAAAAATATTTTTATATTGTTATACTAAATATAACTAATAAATAAAAATTTTTTTTTATATGAGATATCTAAACATAAAATTATTTTTATTTTTTTAGATTTAAAAAAAAAAAACTCAAAAAATCTTTTATTAAAAATTCACTCAAATAAGCCCTTAAGCTAGAACAAAGAAAGACAAAGAAGAAATATTTGTAGTAACTATTAGTACCTTACGGCCTTCCCATAGGCGTTTGATACTGCTACCAGGCAAATTCATTTCAACGAGACTTTGTGAAGGGTGAAACACTGATGGCAAAGAAGGGAAAGGGTAATCATGCCATGAAAGATACTTCAGATAATTAGAAAGTGATCTGATGGGTCCTCCTGAATAGTACTCCTTTTGATGTATAATCAGCAGCTCAAGATACTTCATTTTGGACAAACCTTCAGTCAACTCATTGCATTCGGTGATATCCTCTTTCACATCAAGAACTATGGCTTTAATCTTATTTTTTCCCTGACAAATATGAATCAAATAGTAAAAAGGGAATCATCAGCATATATAAAAGTATAAAAGGTTTCAAAGTAATTAAACAGAAAAAAAAAAAAAGGGATCATCAGCATATATATGTTCAATCATTTAAAAACGTAAAATTAAAACTTTCTAATGAAACTAGGGGTGACTCATTACCGTTTCTGACATCAAGACACGATGAAAATCCTTGTAACTCCATATTCTACTCCATGATCCAGGTTCTTGAGGATATTTCTCCCGAACGATTTTCTTTCCCAATTCTTGCAACATCTCATGCATATGAATTTCCTGGTTTCTAATGGTTATGAGTGATTTCTCCGCAATAACTGAAATTCCAATAATAGGATGTAATC
This sequence comes from Arachis hypogaea, assembly GCF_003086295.3. Classification (NCBI taxonomy): domain Eukaryota; kingdom Viridiplantae; phylum Streptophyta; class Magnoliopsida; order Fabales; family Fabaceae; genus Arachis; species Arachis hypogaea. The sequence continues at coordinate 14,874,203 of NC_092053.1, read as the reverse complement.
CACAAACATCTAATATTCTCTTTACATAATCCTCCCTCTCCCCTCTGAAAAAACAAGCAATGTGTAGAAATATTTCTTGCTCCTCATATTTTAGCCCGTCATAACTTATCCGAAGCACGTTTGTAATTTCGTCTTCTTGATTATTCCTTAATCTATCCAAGGCATCTCTCCATTGGGCAGCATTGCGGGAACACAAGAAAGAACCCACCACTCTAATTGTCAGTGGATGTCTTTGAGCGTATTTAAGTACTTCAGGAATCAGCTCCTCACAATGGTTGCTTGGACCCTCTCTCTTGAAGGCTTTTCTACTAAACAGCTCATGAGCTTCTTTATCACTCAATAGGGGAACATTGTGAACATCATCGGCTCCATACGCTTTTAAAATATGCTCATCCCTGGTGGTTATGATTATTCTACTCCCTTCACAAAGCAATTTAGGATTGATAGCCAACTCTTCTAATTGCTTTAGGTGATCAACATTGTCCAACACAACAAGAACCTTTATACTGTGTAGCCTATTTGTTATAATTCCAGATATCTCGGAAGGACTGTAAGTATCTAAATTTTTTTCATCCAGAGCTTGACGAAGAATTTGTTTTTGTATGGCCATAGCACCACCATCATTGTAAAGTTTGCTCACGTTCTCAACAAAACAAGAAGCATCAAATTGATAAGAGATTCTATCATATAAGGCAGTAGCATGAGTTGTCTTTCCTATACCGCCCATCCCCCATAATCCTAAAACTCGAAAGCCATCATCCTCTGATCTTAACTTGAGAAGCTTTTCCAATCCTTCCACACGAGGTTGCATCCCAATTAAGTCATCAACAAACCCAGAGAATTTATGATTCAATGTTTTCACTATTTTTTGAACAATTTTTTCAATCTCTCCAAACTCTGGCCTGAAAGAAAGACAAACATATGATACTAAAAAGTAAGAACATATCGCGGAGTCATTTTGTTGACAAAGTAGGGTGCTTTTGATTTGTGTCTTCATTTTCTGTTTTTATTTTCTGTTTTCTGTTTTCACTGTTTTTACTTTTTTCTTCACAAAATTGCGAAAATAAAAAACACTAAATGAAAAGGCAAACGCACCTTTAGATTTCTAGCAATCTGTCCTAATCAAATTTTATTGATGGATAATTCCTATGCCCAAGCATGGAAAACACCAGATGTTGATGTGCATATAAATACAGAAACAACATAAGCGAAGAATTAATAATGGTTAGTGTTGTACGTACTTATTTCTAACATCCCAGCCAACAGAATTGGCCAAAGTGGTCATAGCACTCTTCCAGCGTTGGACCTTTGCTGGGTCTTGTGTGAATTTCTGTGAATGGGAGATAAAAGCTTCCTGGTACACACCGTTCTGTTTGCGCACATGAGAGGGATCCACATCATAGAAAACCGGGAAGACAGCTTGATTGAACTCTCTTTGGCAGTCAACAATAGCAGCCATTTCATCTAAGCACCAAGTGGAGGCTGCATAATCTGGTGAGAAGACAACAATGGAAATCCTTGAATCCCTAATTGCTTGCAGGAGCTGTGATGAAATGGGTTGACCTTGCTCCAGCGTCTTGTCATCCTTGAAGGTGAAGATGCCTTTTCGGATGAGGTGATTGTAGAGATGATCAACCAAAGTGTTGCGGGTGTCGGGACCCCTGAAACTGATGAACACGTCGCATTTGCAGATCCGCCGAGGTGCGGTGGCGCTGCTGCTTTCGATGCGGTTGCTGGAATCCATCGGGCGAGAGGTCATGTGAGGTTGATTTGACTTAGCTGCTCGGGTTGGCTTTTTAGTCAATCAATGAAGCACCAGGCGGATATATACAAATAGGAAAAGTTTCACATGTCACGACTAAAGAAAAAGTCATGTTTTACAATACAAAATGGCCATATAGTTTTGAGGCTGTCTTTGGTGGGGAAAGTATTTTTCGGATCTTGGTGGGTCAGGTAAAAAGATGCCATTTCAATGGTGAAGATGGCGTCGGTACGAAAATTTTTGAAAATTATGTATTTGACCCAAAGCCTGATCAAATTGCAAACCGATTCAGTTTGATCTGGTTCAATTGAAATGATAAGATCCGGTTTATTAATTTTTTTTTTGACGAAATAGATTACCTTTTTTCTTGTAATATAAATAAACGGCAAATAAAATTCAATAATTAAGCTCGTACACAGAGTTTGAAGTTTGAAGCTTGAAGCTTGAAGTTAGAGAGAAGCGAAGAAGATAATCGCATTGGATCTGAGCAAATTGAATAAAAATGAGTTTGTTGAGTCCAAGAACTGAAAAGCTGGTGAAAAGGGTAACCATTGCTGCAACCGTCACCGTTCCTATTTCCTCTTGACTGCTGATTATGGCCCTCAGCCCAACGCTCTCGACTCTGTCTGTAATCTTTCTTTTTCTGTCATTCAAAAGCTTTAATCTTTGCCCTTTTCTTCATCTGGTTCTTTTTCTATATTATTGTTATTATTATTGGATAGATGTTCTAGTTTTTCCCAAACTTCTGAGTTGATTTTCTGGTTTAGGGTCTATTACATATTTACTTATTAGTTGCAAGTTTTATGGCTGCAATTTGGAATTTTTTTGTCTCAAACAAAGCTCAAGTTAGCTCATCTAATTTGGTATTAGTTATTATCATATTCTATTCGGAAAACTTTGAGCAAAAGGGTGTTTCTGAGGTATTCAAATTGATACCTATTGGATGAATGCTGGTTTCAATTTAAAACTTCATTCAGAATCTACTGGTGAATTGGGGGTTGGACCACCATGATTATTCTACTGGTGCATGGTTTCCTTCTCAAAAACTATTCAAATAATCAAATATCAATACTTTCATTTTTGCAAGTACATGCAATTGCTTGTGGATGAGCTGTAAAATGTTGCACTAATAACTAACTTTGTATATTAGGAACTATGGCCTTGCAATAGAGATAAGTATGTGTCTTTTGTAGTTAGAATGCTATTTCTAGAACTTTTTTAAGTATCACTGAATAAATCTTGTTAACAGAGTGCATAGTTTGAGCCCTTGATGCTTATGTGCTTCACTGGCAAGAGTGCCTGAATGTCAATACATCAATCTACTACAATTGGCTTCTCAAAACCCAAAAATTTCAGAAAATGTTTGATTTACAGTTTTTATTAAGAGCATCTTGTCACGGTAAATTTTAGAGGGTTAGATTTAACAGTATTTGTATAGTTTTCTGGAGTGTTTGAGAATACTCTAGATGGTTCCGGAACGTTCTAGAATGTCCTAGAAGGTCCCGGAATACCCTAGAAGGTTCTAGAAGACTCTGGAAGGTCATAGAGTATTCTAGAAGAGTGTAGATGTATATAGAAGTATAAAGAGTGGTATGGAATAATCTAGAAACATTTAGAGAGTTGTGGTAGGATAGATATTTGTAAAGAAGGTTCTGGATGATTAATCTGGACCATTGATTAGATTTAATCATAACCATCCATTGAGGAGGTGGATGGCTATAAATAGGGGGTGAGAGTTAGAGTTTGGGTGTGTGTGAATCATTTGTAACCACATTTGAGCAATAAAGTGTTCTTCCACCAAAGCTTCCTTTCTCTTGTGTTCTCTTGTATTCTTAGCTTTCTTGCTAAGTATTGAGGGTTAGGCTGACTTGGTCTTAGCTCAAGAGGTTGAGTAAGTCCGAGTGCCATCACGGTAGCGTTGGAGTGTGTCTAAGGTCGTGACAATTTGGTATCAGAGCAAGGTTCGAGAGGGAGCACAAGTGATTTGTGGGTATGGCTTCTAGTATCACCATGGAGCATATTGAGCTCAAAGGGGAAGGAATGCTATTCCTTCTCAATGGGGAGGCAAGAAGGTCCGTTCTTCAAGTGAGCCTAGAGGTAAGGACTCTAAATTCCTAGAAGAGAGAGTTTCTGTGTTGGAGAATGTTCTATCCTCTATGGATGAGCGTTTCCAAAGGATAGAACATGATAAGGAGACCCTCGAGGCTCACGTGTTAGGAGAACTAGATGCTTTTAAAGAAAGCATGCTCCAAATCGAAGAGAAGCTTGAGAATTCCTTAAAGCTATTTGAGGAAGTTCGAGTTTGGTTCGAGGAGGCAAAATCTCGACCAACCATTATAAGGGAGACGACAAAGATTGATCTTTCCAAGCCAAAGGAGTTCAAGGGCGTAAGGGACGCTCGCGAGGTGGAGAACTTCCTATGGCAAATGGAGAGGTACTTCGAAGGCCAAGGGGTGGTCGAAGAAGCAATAAAGGTACGCACTGCAGCTCTCTACCTTTCTGATAATGCTACTTTGTGGTGGAGAAGAAAGTGCGTAGATATGGAAAAGGGTACTTGAAACATAGCCACATGGGAAGATTTCAAAAGGGAGTTGAAAAGACAATTCTTCCCTGAGAATGTGGTTTATGAAGCAAGGAAGAAGTTGAGGGAGTTGAAGCACAAGAGTACGATCAGCGACTACGTAAAGGAGTTCACTACTCTTACGCTTCAAATCCCCAACTTAGCATCAGAGGATGCATTGTTCTTCTTCATTGATGGACTCCAACCTTGGGCAAAGCAAGAACTACAAAGAAGGAATGTTAAGGATGTCGATGAGGCCATCATGGTGGCCGAATCACTCATTGAGTATCATAGGGGAGACTCTAAACCCAAGTCATCCTCCAAGCCTAGTTCTACTAAAGGTGGGGGAGACAAGGGAAAGAGTTTCTCAACCAAAAAGGAAGGAAAATACTCTTCAAAGAAAGAGTACGAAGAAAAGAAAAAGGCTTTCATGCCCAAAGGAGGATGCTTCGTGTGCAAGGGACCACACCAAATGAAGGATTGCCCCAAGCTAGGGACTTTGGCATCTATCACCGAGGAACGAGAAGCTCAAACTCAAGTAACTGAGTGTGTTGGATCTATCCAACACATGAATGCTGTGAAGGGCAAAGAGGCAAGCACTAAAGAAAAGAAAGGCTTGATGTATGTCAAAGCCTTTATCAATGAAAAACCCGTCATGGCTATGATCGACACTGGTGCTACACACAACTTCATCACGCCTGATGAAGCAAGGAGGCTTGGGTTGAAGATCACCGAAAAGAATGGTTGGTTCAAACCCGTGAATACCAAGGGTGAACCCCTTAAGGGAGTAGCAAAAGGGGTTGAGATGACTCTTGGTTCTTGGAAGGGCCTTGTGG